>NC_025997.2:52175213-52198077 GCF_000442705.2 Elaeis guineensis
ATGCAAATGGGCACATGTATCATATACCAAAAGAATCAATCTTCTTTTCAAGCAAATGCACTTATAAGTTGGTAGTAAATTTCTTATTTATCTTCAAACTACCTATAATGCAATTCATTCCTTTGAAATTCATGATCATTGATTCATATAAATACTTTTGTTCAAGTATTTTATCATCATCAAAAAGGGGAAGATTGTTGCTCCTTAGATTGATTTTGATGATTACAAAGCAGTTGAAGGGGTACTAATGTTTCTCACTTGAAAAAGACTTATTGCTCTTCAGGGGCAAAACTATAATTTTACCAAAATCCTGATTTGATAGTATCAAATAATAGAACAAAAGATTTGTGATCCAATGATGAAAATTTTATTGATTTTGGACTTGTATTTTGAAAGATATGGATGATTGAAAATCATGAGTCGACCCATGGGTCGACTCATGGCACATGAGATGACTGGCACGCTGAAATTCCTTGCCGACACAGACTTGGCACAACCTGTGAGTCGACCCATGAGTCGACCCCCAAGGCATGAGTTGACTCATAAGTCGATCTCTGTGGGTTTTAAGCCAGTTTTACAGAACCTTGGATCCCGTTCGATTCTGTGATGATTTTCCACAGAGGTCGACCCATGAGTCGACCCCCAGGCATGAGTCAACTCATGAGTCGACCCCTGTGATGAAATTTTTCCGCAATGACTAGTTTTTAACCCATTTTAAATGCTTTTAATGCTCATTTAATGTGGTCTAACGGCTCTTTTTTCAGTCTATAATGTTTTCCACTATTTCCTGAAGCTATAAAAGGGATAAAAAGGTGGAAATCAAAAACAAGATTCAAGTAGAGAGATTTTGAAAAAGGAATTTCAAGCAAACTTTTCAGCCCTAAGCAAGAGCTCATTCAAAGCATTCAAGAAGCCTTTAATCTAAGCTCACCAACTCCTCAAGTGCACATTCAAGTCTCCAACCATCTTGAGGAAATCCAAAAGGGTCTTCTTCTCTTGAGTAAAGTATATTTAAAGTCATATTTGCTCATTAAAGGAACTTTCTTTGTACTTATTTGTGCTATTGATTGTTATTCTCGTTTTGAGTTATTGTTTTTGTTTTGGAAGGATTCCAAAACAAGGGAAGGTTGATCCGAACCTAGAATCGGAGTGTATTGGGTTGGCTTGTACCCAGAAAATAAGTAGACTAGCTTGGGATAGCTAGAGTCAGAGTTTTCAATATTTGTATTCAGGTTGAATACAAGATTAGTGGATTGAAATTCCCAAGTAGGAGTTTGGGGAGTGGATGTAGGTGCAAGGTTGGCACCGAACCACTATAAATCCTTTTGTTTGTGGTGTGTCTAATTGCTCTTCTTTAACTCTTCATTATTCTCTTGCATTCTTGCTCTTAGCCATGAGCCTTGAATTAATTCTACTCTCCCTATTTATTTAGCTTTGTCAAACATTTCTCATAAGTCATAAGTTAAGCTTAAAATTTTTAGAAACCCAATTCACCCCCCCCTCTTGGGTTGCATAGCTGGGCAACAGGTGAGCACATATCTAGATATGGATTTGCTATCATTTGGATCAGATTAAAAACTAGAGTCAGTATAACCTTCCAGTTTCAAATCAGATCCATTACATATAAGAAAAATATCTCTAGTCCTTCTCAAGTACTTGAGTATATTTTTCAAAGCTTTTCAATGATCCTCCCCGGGATCAGCCTGAAATCTGCTTACAATGCTCAAGGCATAAACCACATCAGGCCTGGCATACAGCATGGCATACATTATTGATCCTACAGCCAAAGCATAAGGAATAAAACTCATTCTGTTTCTCTCTTCAAGTGTCTTAGGAGACATCTTTTTAGAGAGTTGTATGCCATGACCCATGGGTAAGTAACCTCTTTTACTTTCCTCCATGTTGAACCTCTTCAACACAAAGTCTATGTACCTAGACTGGAACAAGCCAAGCATCCTCTTCGATCTATCCCTATAGATCTTTATACTAAGTATATAGGATGCTTCACCCAAGTCTTTCATGAAAAACTTTTGTGATAGCCATGTCTTGATCGATTGCAATATAGGGACATTATTTCTAATGAGCAGTATGTCATCCACATACAAGATCAAGAAGACAACAGCACTCTCACTAGTCTTCTTATACACACAAAATTCATCCATATTTTTGATAAAGTCAAACAATTTGACTGTCTGATCAAAATGAATATTTTAGCTCCTCGATACTTGCTTTAATCCATAAATAGATTTATTTAGCTTGCATACTTGATTTGCTCTCCCACTAGAGATAAATTTCTCTAGCTGAGTCATATAAACATCTTCCTCAAGATTTTTATTAAGATAAATAGTCTTAACATCCATCTGCCAGATCTCATAGTCATGGTATGCAGCAATAATATGCATGATCCGAATAGACTAGAGCATGGCTACAGAAAAAAAGGTTTCTGTTGGGAAATGTGTCCCAAAAAGCCAATCGTCAAGCTGTTGACGGTTGAGCAATCAAGTATTATAATTGATTTGTTAATAAATAAAATATATTTGGTATTTTCATCATAAGCTTTCATCTTCTAATGAACTCCGTTGTTATGATGAAGTCCTTAGGACTATTTAGATTCGATAAAGAGAGGATTTATCGATTAGTCCTTAAAACTGTTCACGATCAAATGATAGGCTGTTAATAAGGACGACAGCTTCTATCGAGCATAGGTCGCTGTAGGCCATATGGGTTGGTTGTCCTCTTAACCAAAGAGTGTGGAGATACTGGTATGGCATACAGGTGAGATGTAAGGGTACATCGTCATTGAACGTGACCAACTCCAGAGTATTCTGCTGTCGAGAATGTCTCTGATGGGATATAGGTATAAATGTCCCTTAGACTTGAGATCGCCTCAGTGACTTGCAAGCAACTCACTGTGCTTTGGTACTGGACTAACTAAATTTTTAATTCAGGGACGGAAGGCTTCTGGGCACAGTCAAGTACTTGCGAAGTCAGAGTGTGATCGAGATGGGATTGACCACTCCAAGAGTTGGAGAAGAATGAGTCACTGTATTTCAATTTAGCAAAACCTTGGCCAGGGTAATCCATTAGATGGATTTGATATTTTGAAATACAATGTGGACAACTTGATCAGAGTTGACAGTTGAACTCTGGGGTGTCCTATGATCATTTTGGTCAAGGAGATGAATTATATGAAAACTATATCCGCATGGGTTCTAAGGATGTTGTTCTACACATTCGACCTATCCGGTCGTCGGGTACCATTGCTGGATGGTCACTTCGATTGGTATAGAAATTTATTCCTATGCTACCGGCTTAGGTTCAGACCTATGAGGTTACACACATTAGAGTTTATGATCCGATCAGATGGTTGATCAATGATTAAGAATCGTTCTAGGGTTAAATGATCAATACGATTGACATTTAACCCAGTACAAGTGTTGCAGGAGGATCGATTAGCAATTTGATTGCTAATTGGCTTAATTTGATTAAGCCAATGGGATGAGATTAAGTCTAATTAAATATAATTTAATTAAATTTGGTTTGAGCTTGATTGGATCAAATCCAATTGGTTTATTGGATAAGCCAAGTGCAAGGAAAAACTAGTCCTAGTTCAACTAGGACTTGGGTCAATCTAATTTCTAATTTGATTAGAAAATTAAATTAGATTTAAATCTAATTTAATCTGATTAAATTAGGTTCTTAATTAGGTTAAGACCTATTTTAATTAGGTTGATCTAATTTTGATTTGATTTGGTTTGGAAAACCAAATTAAAACAAGTCATAAGACATAATCCTAATAAGACTAGGATTCTACCTTGAGCCACATAAGCCTTCTCCACGCCCTCTCTCTTAATTCAATGCCAATCTCCACTTATTTTGTGTGACAAAAGCCCTCTCCCAGATCTCTCCCATGTTCACAAAAGGTCTCTTCTCTTCTTTCTTACATGGAAGGTGGTTTGGATCCAATCTAAAAGGAATAAGTTTGGATTTCGAATTCTATGAGATAGAGTTTTAGAAATCCAAAACTCTTTCAATTTTGCACCGAATTTATCCAAATTTTTTTTGAAATTTTTATAGCTTTTAGGGTATATATTGTGTATCCTTTTCTACTGATCCATGTATGAAAATATGAAGGAGGTGCTCAAGAGTTGGGCGTCCCTTAAATTGCCATGTTTGGATAAGCCTTGACTAGGTGTTTGACCTAGACAAGGACTCTATCATATCTCTCTATATAAGATGAGTTTCTTTGTGAAATTTTAGAATAAGTCAGATATTTGAGAGACCTTTACGCCATCCAAAAATCAGAGAGAAATACTTTTGGGTCGTGGAGATATAAAAGATGCAAGTTTGGGTGTCTAGAGAGAAAAATGTGAAGAAGAAGAGGGTCTTCTTCTAGAGTTTTTGTTTTCATATTTTTCCTCCTTCCATCTTGATTTTCCTGAGAGTGTCTCAGATCTGAAACTCCTCTTTCTACTTTTCATCTTTGGAAGAGTTCAAATCAAGAAGAAGGAGGTACCTGATCAACCATCAAAGAAGGATCAGCGCAGTACTAGCATACTGTGCTGATTTTCTGAAGCAGGACTTCTGATCGAGATTCGTGGGCTCGTGTGGACGACTCCTAGAGGCTGGATGCATGTGCGGCTTGCAACATCATCCTCAAGCCCAGATCAATAAGGTTAGAACGTCTAACTTGCAAGGTAATAGATCTGATCTATTGTTTAATACATACATTAGATATAGTATAGAAACATGTTGATATGATCAACATGTAGTTCATGCTATATTTATATATTTTTATTTTTGATTTAATGCTATGTAATAATCATGTAATAGGATCTTTGATCTAGAGATTTTTTAATTTTAAAAAATAAATTTTGATTTATTTTAGTCTTCCGCTGTATGATCTTGAAAAAGTTTCAAGATCTAACCCTGAAACCCTAGATATGGTTCCAACAATTGGTATCAGAGCCAGGTTCTTTATTACATGATTATTGATATATGCTTAGATTATTTTTTAGATTAGATCTAATTTATAATTTGATTATTAAATCTGAAATTAAAATTTTAGATCAATCACAAACTGCAAGGTTGTCCTGCTGTAAGGTTTACCCCTTACAGTGCAAAGGTTGTCCTAGTTTGTGTAGATCTATCTTTAATCATAAATTTGTTAGATATGATCTAGATTAAATTTATAATTTATTAGATTTAAAAGATGTTTAAATCTAAAATAAAATCTCTTTGTTAATAATTTTTGTGCAAAGAAATTGTTTAAAGTTGAAATTGTTTCAATTACATGAACCTATTTAGATTAGATCTAAAGTAGTTTCATGTTTATTTTACTTGCATCTTGATTATGAATCAAACATGCAATATGGTTGGTAGAATCATATTGTAAAATTATTTTACAAATATGAAAATTATTTTTTGAAAAGTCAAACCCAACCCTCAACCCAAAACTTAATTAAGAATTAAGAAGTTGTTTGAATAGGTTCTAGGATTGTGAATTGAAGAACCTAAGACACAAACTATAACACATTGGGTTAATGGGTTAGCAGGAATTAGGTCCATTAATTGGGTTAGACCTATGGTTAGATTGAAGATGGACTTAATTAGAGAATTGACTAAATCTAATCAATTATTGTCTTAGATTAGGTCAAGGATTCTCTAGATCAATTACAATAGTTGTAGTTGGTCAAGTCCATGTCTTTAATGAGAACCAAATGGACTTGATTCTTGGCTAAGCGGTCTAGCACGAATTGTTAGGTTGATCTAATCGAAACTAATTAAACCAGTTAGTGTCTAAGGTAAACCAGATCGGTGGTTTTTAATTGGGAGCCCGCTTACCTGGCCATTTCTGATGGTGTCTAAGGCAAGCTTTGGCAGACCCTCCCACTGATCGAACTTACCTGGCCTCTTGGTGAAATTATATTTTGATCGGATCACTTGACTATTCGAGCTGACCCATGTCAGCTAGGTAAATCAGTGTGACTGATTTAGGTGCTCCTAGACCAGCCCTGGTCTCCCTTAAGCTGACTTGGTGAAGCCAGTGGGAGGATCATGATAAGCTGGTTCATCTGACTTCATCCTCTATATTATTTAAATCCTCTAAAATTATTAGGTCCTTAAAATGATAAAGTTATGGAGATAACTGAATCATAGCCTCCCATTAAGGTGTTTGATAATGAGTCCATTAACTCAATAATCATTGCAGACCCAAAGGCCTGGTGCTTGTTGACTAATGGAATTATCACTCATCATATGATGACTTGAAAGTGTCTCTCTAATGGTGGTTAGGTGAGCCAACCAAAGTTGGACTTAATCATTCATTGGTTAGATACACCAAGTATGATCATGTTAATGGTTGGACCTAACCGGATCCTTACAGTGGAGGCCAAAGCCTACTAATTAGGTTTCTGGGGCAAAATTAAAATTACTAAAAATTATTTAGAGAAACAATTGGTTATGAACCTACCCTTAGATGTACATGGGTTGACCAACCAAAGTTGGGCTTGTGTGCAGTCTAAGTGGATTCTAGTACTCGCTAAGGAATTAGGATAATTCCTCGAGTTGGAGGTAGAGGCTACCAATTCGAATAAAATAGTGGGAGAAACCTTTTGATTAAAGTCCAAATCTTTAGGTTTAATGAATCAATTACTAATTAGGTTATGATTCTCCTTTGTGCAAATATGGCCACTTCCCTATCGCTCTGATCATTATTGACAATGATAAGTTGGTGGGACCCAACTTTGGTAGCTGGTATCGAAAGTTGAAGATAGTCCTGGAGCATGAACGGATCCTATATGTGATAATGGATCCTGCACCTGAGGAGCCAGCTGTCAATGCACGTGGAACAGTCAGAGACACTTACCAGAAGTGGTTTAGTGACCGGACCATGGTGCGCTGTATCATGCTGGCTACCATGAGCGACGAGTTCAGTTGCAGATTTGAGATGGCTCAGCCAAAGGACATGCTTCAAGAGTTGGAGGATGCCTTTGGCACACCCGATGATGTGGAGAGGCACAAGACTAGTTGTGCCATCTTCAATGCCAAAATGTGGGATGGTGCCTCTGTCACTGATCATGTATTGTACATGATCGAGCTGATGGAAAGATTGAGCAAGCTCGGCTTTCCCTTGCATGAGCAGCTTGGGAAAGATGCAATACTGAACTCGCTACCCAAGTCTTATCTCCCATTCCTCACTCATTATAGAATGACAAAGCCTGAAGAGAACTACCACGGGTTATTGGGGTTGCTTCAGAACTTTGAGAAGAATCACCAACTTCATAAGGAGTCGGTGAACTTAGTGGGAGGTTCGTCTTCTGGTTCTCGACCTTTTAAGAAAGGAAAGAAGAACAAGAAGAAGAAAGTAAAGAAGGTGCAAGTTCAAGCTGGGACATCAGTGCAGAGCCAGACCAAAAAGATCAAGCCTGATAAGAGTCTATTCAACTGGCAAGCACCCTAGATTAGATAATGTGTCAGATATCTACTTATGGCACTGTAGGCTAGGTCATATAAACAAGAACAGAATAAACAGGTTGACTCAAGAGGAAATCCTCGAAGTCAGTGATTGTGAATCACTTCCAACCTGTGAGTCCTGTCTTCTTGGTAAAAGACCAAGTCACCTTTTATTGAAAAAGATGAGAGAGCTACTGAGCTCTTGGGCCTAGTACATACTGATGTATGCGGGCCCATGAGCACCAGTGCTAGAGGTGGATATTTCTACTTCATAACTTTCACAGATGATCTATCCCGATATGGATATGTTTATCTGATGAAACATAAGTCGGATTCATTTGAAATGTTCAAATGATTCCGAAGTGAAGTAGAAAAATAAACTGAGAAGAGTATTAAAACTCTTCGATCTGATCAAGGAGAATAATACCTTTCTAGTGAATTTCTCACATATCTAGGAGAGAATGGGATTCTCTCCCAATTGACTCCTCTAGGAACACCATAACATAATGGTGTGTCTGAAAGGAGGAATCAGACTCTGTTAGACATGGTCCGATCCATGATGGGTTTTGCTAGCTTGTCGATATCCTTCTGGGGATATGCACTCGAATCGGCCTGTTATCTGTTAAATAGGGTTCCAAGTAAGTCTATAATTAAGACTCCATATGAGATATGGACAGGACGTAAGCCAGCACTTTCACACCTTAGGGTCTGGGGGTGCCCGGCCTATGTCAAACGATTAATCACAGACAAACTTGGACCTAGGTCTGACTAATGCTCATTCATAGGGTACCCCAAAGAGACAAAAGGATATTTTTTCTACCATGCTGATGAACAAAAGGTGTTCGTCAGCCTTAAGGCAATCTTATTAGAAAAGGAGTTCCTTGGTGAAGGAACCGTTGCCTCTAAGATTGAACTTGATGAAGTTCAACAGGTAGAAGGACCGACACCAATAGCTGAACCTGAGTCTGATATGATTGGATCATATCTGGAGCCCAATGTACCTGCACCATTAAGGCGATCTGGTAGAGTACCGCGTCAGCCAGACAGATACTATGGTTTCTTGGTCCGGGATGGTGATCCCATCGAACTTGATGAGAATAATGAGGATCCGATCACCTATATGAATGCAATGCAAAGACCTGATTCCGAGAAATGACTTGAAGCCATGAAATCCGAAATGGAGTCCATGAAGGTCAACGATGTATGGACATTGGTTGACCCACCTGAAGGGGTTAAACCCATTGGGTGTAAATGGGTCTTCAAAAGAAAGAGGGGCACAGACGGAAAGGTGGAGACCTATAAAGCCCGTCTGGTTGCCAAGGAGTATCGTCAATGTTATGGTATTGACTATGACGAGACATTTTTTCCCTGTGGCAATGCTCAAATCTATTCGGATAATGCTTGCAATAGCTGCCCATCTGGATTATGAGATCTGGCAGATGGATGTAAAAACTGCCTTCCTGAATGGAGAGCTGACCGAAGAGGTGTATATGATACAACCTGAGGTGTTTACATCCACAGATGAGTTCAAGGTGTGCAAGCTTCAGAGATCCATTTATGGATTGAAGCAAGCTTCTCGGAGTTGGAACATGTGTTTTGATAAGATGATCAAAACGTATGACTTCATTAAGAATGGAGAAGAGCCCTGCATCTATAAATGGGCAAATGGTCCAGTTGTGGTATTTCTTGTCTTGTACGTGGATGACATTCTCTTAATCGGGAATGACATCCCCGTACTACAGGAAATAAAAGTTTGGTTGTCATCACAGTTCTCCATGAAGGACTTGGGTGAAGCATCCTACATCCTAGGGATGAAGATCTATAGGGATAGATCTAAAAGGATGCTTGGGTTATCCCAGTCCATGTACATAGACACTGTGCTGAAGAGGTTCAGCATGGAGAATTCCAAGAAGGGCTATCTACCAATAGGCCAAGAAATTTCTCTCTCTAAGAAGGATTGTTCGACAACTCCTGAAGAGAGAGAGCGTATGAGTAGAGTCCCATATGCTTCAACCGTGGGATCTATCATGTACGCTATGACATGTACAAGACCAGATGTGGCATACTCACTAGGAGTAGTGAGTAGATACCAATCTGATCCTGGAGAAAACCACTGGAAAGTGGTTAAAGCCATCCTTAAGTATTTGAGAAATACTAAGGACCAATGGTTGATTTATGGCGAGTCAGATCTGAAACTTGTGGGGTTCACAGACTCCAGCTTTCAATCTGACCATGATGACAGCAGGAGCGTGTCGGGTTATATCTTTACTCTGAATAGTGGAGTCATCTGCTGGAAGAGTTCCAAGCAACATATTGTGGCGGACTCTGTTTGTGAAGCGGAGTATATCGCAGCATCGGATGCTGCGAAGGAAGCTGTGTGGCTGAGGAAATTCATCAATGAGCTCGGAGTAGCATCCTCCTTCGATGGTCCAGTCCTGCTCTACTGTGACAGCACTGGTGCCATAGCTCAGGTGAAGGAACCCAAAGCACATCAGCGGACGAAGCACATCTTGCACCGCTTCCACCTGGTCCGAGAGATCGTGGATCGAGGTGACGTCGACCTTCAGAAGATCGACTGAAAGGAGAACCTAGCCGACCCCTTCACTAAAGCCCTGGCAATAAAGGAGTTCGACAACCACAAGTCAAAGATGGGTATTAGATACTGTGCTGAGTGGCTTTAGGACAAGTGGGAGTTGTTGGAAAATGTGTCCCAAAAAGTCAATCGTCAAGCTGTTGACGGTTGAGCAATCAAGTATTGTAATTAATTTGTTAATAAATAAAATATATTTGATATTTTCATCATAAGCTTTCATCTTCTAATGAACTCCGTTGTTATGATGAAGTCCTTAGGACTATTTAGATTCGATAAAGAGAGGATTTATCGATTAGTCCTTAAAACTGTTCACGACCAAATGATAGGCTGTTAATAAGGACGACAGCTTCTATCGAGCATAGGTCGCTGTAGGCCATATGGGTTGGTTGTCCTCTTAACCAAAGAGTGTGGAGACACTGGTATGGCATACAGGTGAGATGTAAGGGTACATCATCATTGAACGTGGCCAACTCCAGAGCATTCTGCTGTCGAGAATGTCTCTGATGGGATATAGGTATAAATGTCCCTTAGACTTGAGATCGCCTCAGTGACTTACAAGCAACTCACTGTGCTTTGGTACTGGACTAACTGAATTTTTAATTCAGGGACAGAAGGCTTCTGGGCATAGTCAAGTACTTGCGAAGTCAGAGTGTGATCGAGATGGGATTGACCACTCCAAGAGTTGGAGAAGAATGAGTCACTGTATTTCAATTTAGCAAAACCTTAGCCAGAATAATCCATCAGATGGATTTGATATTTTGAAATACAATGTGGACAACCTGATTAGAGTTGACAGTTGAACTCTGGGGTGTCCTATGATCATTTTGGTCAAGGGGATGAATTATATAAAAACTATATCCGCATGGGTTCTAAGGATGTTGTTCTACACATTCGACCTATCCGGTCGTCGGGTACCATTGCTAGATGGTCACTTCGATTGGTATAAAAATTTATTCCTATGCTATCAACTTAGGTTCGGACCTATGAGGTCACACACATTAGAGTTCATGATCCAATCAGATGGTTGATCAATGATTAAGAATCGTTCTAGGGTTAAATGATCAATACGATTGACATTTAACCCAGTATAAGTGTTGCAGGAGGATCGTTTAGCAATTTGATTGCTAATTGGCTTAATTTGATTAAGCCAATGAGATGAGATTAAGTCTAATTAAATATGATTTAATTAGATTTAGTTTGGGCTTGATTGGATCAAATCCAATTAGTTTATTGGATAAGCCAAGTGCAAGGAAAAACTAGTCCTAGTTCAACTAGGACTTGGGTCAATCTAATTTCTAATTTGATTAAAAAATTAAATCAGATTTAAATCTAATTTAATCTGATTAAATTAGGTTCTTAATTGGGTTAAGACCTATTTTAATTGGGTTGATCTAATTTTGATTTGATTTGGTTTGGGAAACCAAATTAAAACAAGTCATAAGACAGAATCTTTGTAAGACTAGGATTCCACCTTGCGCCACATAAGCCTTCTCCACGCCCTCTCTCTTAATTCAACGCCAATCTCCACTTATTTTGTGCGATAAAAGCCCTCTCCCAGATCTCTCCCACGTTCACAAAAGGTCTCTTCTCTTCTTTCTTACATGGAAGGTGGTTTGGATCCAATCTAAAAGGAATAAGTTTGGATTTCGAATTCTATGAGATAGAGTTTTAGAAATCCAAAACTCTTTCAATTTTGCACCGAATTTATCCAAATTTTTTTTAGAATTTTTTTGGCTTTTAGGGTATACATTGTGCATCCTTTTCTACTGATCCATACATGAAAATATGAAGGAGGTGCTCAAGAGTTGGGCGTCCCTTAAATTGCCATGTTTGGATAAGCCTTGACTAGGTGTTTGACCTAGACAAGGACTCCATCATATCTCTCTATATAAGATGAGTTTCTTCATAAAATTTTAGGAGAAATTAGATATTTGAGAGACCTTTGTGTCATCCAAAAATCAGAGAGAAATACTTTTGGGTCGTGGCGATATAAAAGATGCAAGTTTGGGTGTCTAGAGAAAAAAATGTGAAGAAGAAGAGGGTCTTCTTCTAGGGTTTTTGTTTTCATATTTTTCCTCCCTCCATCTTGAGTTTTCTGAGAGCGTCTCAGATCTGAAACTCCTCCTTCTACTTTTCATCTTTGGAAGAGTCCAAATCAAGAAGAAGGAGGCACCTGATCAACCATCAAAGAAGGATCAGCGCAGTACTAGCATACTGTGCTGATTTCCTGAAGCAGGACTTCTGATCGAGATTCGTGGGCTCGTGTGGACGACTCCTAGAGGCCGGACGCGTGTGCAGCTTGCAACATCATCCTCAAGCCCAGATCAACAAGGTTAGAACATCTAACTTGCAAGGTAATAGATCTGATCTATTGTTTAATACATACATTAGATGTAGTATAGAAACATGTTGATATGATCAACATGTAGTTCATGCTATATTTATATATTTTAATTTTTGATTTAATGCTATGTAATGATCATGTAATAGGATCTTAGATCTAGAGATTTTTTGATTTTAGAAAATAAATTTTGATTTATTTTAGTCTTCCGCTGTATGATCTTGAAAAAGTTTCAAGATCTAACCCTGAAACCCTAGATATGGTTCCAACAGTTTCTTCATAATCAATACCTTATTTTTGTCTGAAATCTTTTGCTACCAACCTGGCCTTATAGGTCTTTACCTGGCCATTTGCTCCAATCTTCTTCTTGAAGATCTATTTGCAGCCTATTGAAGTCACACCCTTAGGCGCATTAACCAAAGTCCAAACATGGTTGATATATATGGAGTCCATTTCAGATTTCATAGCTTTAAGCCATTTGTTAGAGTCATCACTCATGACAGCTTTTAAATAAGTCGTAGGATCATCATTCTTAATGATGTAGAATATGTTGTCATTCTAAATGATAAATTCATATCTGAATGGTAATTACACACTCTGCTTGACCTTCAAAGAGGAGGTGTGTGTAGTGGCTGTGCCTCAATAATGGGTACATTTGGTTGAGAGTCAGCTTGTGAATTCTGGATAGATTGTAGGTCTTGAACTTCTTCAAATTCAACTGGCCTCCCACTGCCCCTTTCTTAAAAACTCTTTTCCTAAGAAAATGGCATGCCTACTAACAAACATCTTTTGTTGAGTAGGATGATAGAAGTAGTATCTTATACTCTCCTTGGGATAACCCATAAATCTATATTTTTCTAATCTAGCACTAAACTTATGTCCATCAACATTTTTCACATAAGCAAGGCAACCCCAAATCTTAAGATGTTGAAGACTGGGCCTCTTTCCTTTTCATATCTCATATGGAGTGCTAGAGATAAATTTTGATAGTGCTTTATTCAAAACATATGCCATAACCTCGAGAGCAAATTCTTAAAAGAAGATCGAAAGATCCATGAAACACATCATGGACCGCACCATATCTAATAAGGTGCGATTCCTTCTTTTCACAATACTATTTAATTATGGAGTGTAAGGAGGTATCCACTAAGAGAGAATATTATTTTATTTTAAATGATCAAGGAACTCACTAGTTAAGTATTCTCCTCCTTGATCAGATCAAAAAGCTTTAATACTTTTATCAGTTTGTTTCTCAACCATTCTTTGATACTCTTTAAACTTGTCAAAAGCTTCAGATTTATATTTCATTAAATACACATATCTAAATCTAGACATATCATCAGTAAATGTGATCAAGTAAGAGTATCCACCTCTAATTTTAGTTGACATTGGACCATAAATATCAGTATGTACAAGATCCAAAATGTCACTCATCCTTTCTTCATATCCAGTAAATGGAGTCTTAGTCATTTTATCCATGAGACAAGATTCACAAGTTTCATATGATTCAAAATCATAAGAATCAAAGAATTTATCTTTGTATAACTTGTTAATTCTTGACTCATTTATATGACCAAGTTAGCAGTATTAGAGGTATGTGACATTCACATCCTTTCTCTTTCTTTTTTTCATATTATCAACATGATGTACATTATCATTAAGTGATAAGAATAAATGACCATTATTAATAAAAATATTTTTATAAAATTTATTAGAAAAATAAATAGAACAATCATTGTTCTTAATTTTTATTTCAAAATTTTGTTCTAATAACAAGGGTATAGAAATAATATTTCTAATAATTTTTAAAATATAATAACATGTCTTCAGTTTTAAAACTTTATCCGAAGGCAACTTCAAAATCTTGGTTCCCACGACTTCAATTTGGATGGACTCTCCACTAGCGTCGAACAGCATAAGGTCACCTTTACTCAGACTCCTTATTTTCTATAGATCCTGTAATGATTTGCAAAGATATGAGCTACAGGCCATATCCAGTACCTAAGAATCTAGAATTGAAGCACTTAATGATAAGTTTATTTATATCATATACAAATCTTTTGCAACATTTACTTTCTTATTGTTGGTGCAAAAATTCGTCGGCATCGGAGAAGTTGGAGTCGAGGGAGTCGCGGTCGCCACCGGGACCTGCAAAGAAAGTCTAAACCGGAGTTGGGGGTGCTCCGGTAAGATCCTCCGACGCTCAAGTCAGTTCTCTGCCTTAACAAGAATTGAGTGCTCGAACGAAAATTTTTAGCAGAGTTTTGAGATAGAGATTAGAGCTTAAGGAAATAACGTATCTGGAGGTTCCTTTTTATAGGCGGAGGGTGTAACAAATTGACAGCGATGTCTGCAGTCACCTGGTAGTGGGCCGTTCGGGGCCATGAGGAGTTTGTTACGGAGAGTAGTGGAGTGGAGTCGTGGCCATCACCGTGGCCTGCCACGTGGAGCCTGTTGTGGAGAGTGGGGTGATGTCTGTTGTCGTGACTCGTCAGAGCATGATGGAGCCACGTGGGATCCGTTACAGGAGGTGGAGCAGAGTCGTGGCCATTACTATGGTTTGGCAGGGAGTTCAGGCCTGTCGGTCGAAGCTCGATTGGGAGGTCTGGTGGAGAGAGGTGGTTCTCCGTTTAAGAGGAGCTCGGACGTTGTTGGCGAGCCTTCTACCATTGGGTGCCTTGGGCACTGGTGTTGCAGGTGAAGGTCATCTGCTGTAGAAGCTCGGTCAGGAGCTTTCTGTGGACAAAGTTTGGTTTCATGCAGAATCCGACGAAAGGTCGACCGGCAACAGATGTCGAATGGCGCTGGAGAGGTTCACCCATTGGAGGGGTCCGGCTGCTGGAGTTCGTGTGTCGTAGGAGTTCCTCCTGAATCTGTCTGCTACAGAAGTTCGGTCGGAGTCTGGTTCCCGTGGAAGTCCGGATGGAGATCATTTGTAGAGGAAGCTCGGCCGAAGTCTGCCTACAATAGAAGTTCGGAGGGAATTCGTTCACAATAGAAGCTCGGGTGAAGGCTTACAGTAAAGATCTGTCGTGGACCGCCTGTAGTAGAAATTCGAAGTAGACCGCTTGTTGTGGTATCTCGGAGTAGACCGCTTGTGGTAGGGGCTCGGAGTCCGACCCTTGTCAGATTTTGGATGAGGCCTACCTGTAATAGGAGCTCGGGGCTGAAGTCCGGCTCCCGTAGGAGCCCGGACGAAGTCTACCTGCAGTAGGAGTTCGGGAAAGGAGTCCGGCTCTCGTGGGAGCCCGGACGAAGTCCGAAAGGCGGTCGACCACCGTAGAAACTTGGATGGAGAGCATCCATCGTGGAGATCTGCTGTTGGGAAAGTTTGGCCACTGACGAACTGATGAAGTTCTGAAAGAAATTCAGATTGGAGTCGATCGAATCCTATTGTGGAAAAAATCTGGAAGAGGTCTAGAGAACGGTTGACCCTTGTAGGAGGTCGGTCGACAGTAGAATCCCGAGAGCATTTGGAGTAGCCTGATAGACGACTGAAGAAGCTCATCGTTGGAGAAGTTTGGGAGATGCGGTAGGGGTTCGTCCGTCGGGGGAACCTGGTCGACACTTGCGGAAGAAGCTGTGGGAGTTTATCCGTCAGCAAAACTTGGGAATGTTGTGGAAGCTCAACCGTCGGAGAGGTTCAAAAATATGTCACTCAAGGTCGGATGCCGGCAGAGTCCCGGGAGGGTCATCTTGACCCGAACTTCAGCTGGGGGGGTATTTTATACCCAACACCAGTCCCCCCACTTTCGAGTTCGAGCTTCGAATGAAGGAAGTATAGAGAAGTTTTTACAGTCGAAGTTGCCCCCTTGAATTCTGCGCACGATCATCCTCAGAAATCCTGACATTTAATGTGCGCGTGCCGGAGTCTTTTCAAATTGGGACGATCCGAAGAGACTTTTCAGTATTTTCGCTGGAGCATTGCTCTAGGTATGGCACAGTAATGGCCATGCCAGCCGTCAGCCGCTTTTAGCTACCTGCTGTGGCGAGTGGAACACGTGGCGAACATGGGTTGGCCTGGGAAGATCCGCGATCATTATAGCGTCAGATCCCAGGGTCTATTTAAACCCGCCCTTCTACCTCCAGGAGTCTCGTTCTGCCTGAAAGTCCTGCAGAACCCTCATACTGTAGACGAACCCATATCTAGGGCTGGGCCTCGTCCGATTTTTACGTCGGATGTCATTCCCTGTTCTCTGACTTCGGATGAACTTCTACTGATAAAGGTTAAGTATGGAGTCCCTCCGGAGTACGAGCTGGAGCTTCCTGGTCCCGCCAACCGGGCTAGCACCCCCCCACCTGGCCGTTTCTGCCTGTACCAGGAGGCCTTCCGTGCTGGGCTCCGGCTCCCGCTTCCATCCTTCGTCATCGCTCTTTTCTGTTTTCTAAATATTTCTTTAGCTTCAGTCGCGCCGAACTCCTTTAAGTTTTTGATAGGGTTCCTCTCCCTTTGCCACGTAGTCGAAGTTCAGCCATCTCTTCCTTTGTTTAGGTATTTTTACACCTTCAAGCGCCACCCCTCGGCAAAAGACTGGTGGTACTTCTCTCCCCAGTTCGTCAAGAAGAGGTTGCTGAAAGGTGCTCCCTTTTCTATCCATAACTGGAAGGGAAAGTACCTCTACGTCCAATGTCCGACCTTAAAGCTGGGATTGCCCCCTTGGGGCTCTCTGAGGGACTCTGTCCGTCGGGCTCCCAGCCTGGGGGAGGACGACCTTCAGGCCGCCCGGAAGCTTCTTAGTTATCCAACTCCTTCCCTTCCCAACCTTCTGAAGGAGTAATTTCTGTTCAATATCGGTTTGAGTCCCCTGGATCCTGCGAGTATTTCATCTTTCCTTTCTTCTTCTTTTCTTCTTCTTCTCTTTCCCTTTTTTTTTTCTGCAATGAGCTGTGCCTTGATGCTTTTGTCTCCCGATGATAGTGTCCTGCCGAAGCACTTCCCTTGCCACAGGGAGTTTTGCTGAGGTCTACGATCCGACATCTGAGGAAGAAAGTCCGTCATTTAATAAAAAGGTCGAGGGAGATGGAGGACGAGCTTCGTAGGCTGAGGGAGAGCCACTCAGAGGACACTGCGGAGGCCACCTACTTTCGGAACCTCCACGTGAAAGGGATCATGGAGTACAGCCAGAGAAAAGCAAACTTCAAGAAGGAGCTTGAGGAACATAAGAAGCGCGCTAGCGATCGATCTTGGGCTCAGGCTTCCAAAATCAGCTCTCTTGGAGTGGAGCTGTCGGCTGCATAGGAGAAGATCGACCAGCTAGAAGGAAGCTCGTCCTGGCTTTCGACTCGGGCCGACCGTGATCGAGAATGGTCGAAGAAGTTCTCCGACCTTCAGTAACAGCTCCAGGATGCCGAGGCAAACTATAATGCATACCGGATCGGCTGGTGCAAGCAGGTGGATGACTACAGGAGGAAGCTCAAGATGGCGACCGATGAGGTTGCCCGCCTTCAAAGGCAGTTATCTGAAGGAGCCCAGTTTGTTCCTGTTCGGGATCCCGACGAGCTCCAATCCCTGAGAGGAACCATAGAAGAGCTATCCGTGGCCCTTGGGGAGGGGAAGGCTGAGCTGCAGCAGTTGAAGATCCAACTAGTATACGAGCAGCAGGCGGTTAAGGATGCGGAGGTAGAATCCGAGGTCCTGAGAAAGAGGCTCCGAGAGGTGGAGAATGAAAGCCAACGGTTTCATTGGAGGTATATGGAGATGCTAATGAGGGAGAAAGAATTGGAAGAAGAAGTCGAAAGCTTAAGGCACTCCCTAATGAGAGTCGAAACCGAAAGTTCGAAGTCGGAAGAAGTCGGGCCCCCTTAATGCTTTTTTTGCCTTTCGTCCTTCTATGTGTCTTCTTTTTCTGCTCTTGTCATTTTTCTCTCTCTCTTTTTTTTTTTTGTTGGGCCTTCTGGGCTCTGCAACGCATACCTTGCTAATGAAATGAAAAGGAGATTTTTTGGTTACCTTGCCCGCACGTTGTGTTGAATTGTCATCCGTCAGACTTCTTTCATTTTTGTCTCGTTCGATGTCGATATTGCCCGAAGGTTCCTTGTTCATTTTTGTATTTGGTCGTCGTTATCGAATTTCTTGTGTCCTTTGATTTGTTCGATGTCGACACCGTTTGAAGGTTCCTAGCCGTTGTTGCGTTGATTTGCCTTTTCGTTCATAACCGTAGGTCTCTCTTTCTCTCTTTCTCTTTCTCCTTCTTCATGGAGACGAGGTCCTTTGTGTCTTTGGTATAGTTTGGCTTTCATTTTTTGCTGGTGTAGTCCGCCGCTTTTCCTTCACATCTCCCTCCTCTTTTTAAGCGAGGGTTCTTCCTAGCTTTTTACGGGGTCGCGGGAGCATAGAAAGACCGTCGAGAAGGTTTTCTTTTTTCTTATCAGATCTCGAATGGCCGGACCTTAGTTGGTGTCAGGATGAGGTTCTTCCCCTATTTCTGATGTGGTCGATTTTAGCTCAGGTTAGGATGAAGTTCTCCTTCTGTTCCTAACAGGACTGTGGGGGCACATATGGGCATTGCAGGGTCTCTCCCCCAATTCGATCTAAGGGTAACCGGGCCTTCGACTTTGCTTATGTTAGGGCGAGGTTCTCCTCCTATCCCTAGCAGGGCTGTGGGGGCACATATGGACGTTGTAGGGCCTCTCCCCCCATCCGGTCTAAGGGTAACCGAGCCTTTGACTTTGCTCATGTTAGGGCGAGGTTCTCCTCCTATCCTTAATAGGGCTGTGGGGGCACATATGGGTGTTGCTGGGCCTCTCCCCCATCCGATCTAAGGAGAATCGGGCCTTCGACTTTGCTCATGTTAGGGTGAGGTTTTCCTCCTATCCCTAACATGGCTGTGGGGGCACATACGGGCATTGCAGGATCTCTCTCCCATCCGGTCTAAGGGTAACCGGGCCTTCGATTTCGCTCATGTTAGGGCGAGGTTCTCCTCCTATCCCTAACAGGGCTGTGGGGGCACATATGGGCGTTGCAGGGCCTCTCCCCCCATCCGGTCTAAGGAGAACCGGGCCTTCGACCTTGCTCATGTTAGGGCGAGGTTCTCCCCCTGTTCCTAACACAGCTTTATTTTCATTGTCTGAAGGGGTTATCCCCTGTTGTTATGAGTCCATGCCAAAAGGGAAAGATATACAAATCTGAAAGGAATCTTGATTTAAAGCAAAGTTGTTCGTAATACATTTACAGATTTTTCAAATCTCATGGCTGTAGAAGGTCTGCTCCCCATCAAGGTCCTCCAGAGATGGAGTTGATGATCCCAATTGGAGGCCGATCTTCAGGCTGCTCTTCCCTCGGCAGCTCAGGTTGTGGCGAGGCCCTTGGCCGATCCTCTCTACCCTCAGGCTGGCATCGGATGAACCTATCGAGCCGACCTCGTCTGATGAGCTCCTCGATCTTGTCTCAGAGTTGAATTCATTCCTCTGTATCGTGGCCGTGGTCACGATGGTAGAGGCAGAACTTGTTAGGATTGCGCTTTCCGGGGTGTGTGCGCATCCTTTCTGGCCTTGGGAGCTGCTCTCTGACCTCCATCAGCACCTGGGTTTTCGATGCATTGAGGGGGGCATAGCTGCGAAATCTTCCTGGGGGAGAGCCCTGCCGAACCCTGCGGTCTGGGCTTCTCTGCCTGCATGCTCGGGGAGGAGTATGGGCATACTTGTACCCAGGAGGAGTTCGAGAACGTGGCCGGGCTTCATTCGGGCCTCTTTCAACTGTGGGCTTGCCGGGGTCACCCGCCTGCCGCTCCTTCGCGGCTTCCTCGTCCTTCAGCTTGAAGACTTCCTCCGCTCGAGCATATCCTTCGGCCCGAGCCAGCAGATCGGCAAAGTCTCTAGGATACTTCTTTTTCAGGGAGAAGAGGAGGTCATTCTTTTAAAGGCCACTCTTTAAGGCGGCCATTGCAACTGATTGGTCCAGGTTCCGGACCTCCAGGGCGGCAGCGTTGAAGCGGTTGACATAAGCTCGGATGGACTCTCCCTCCTTTTGCTTGAACTCCGAACCTCGCCGGAGATGCCGGCTGCTGACAAAATGAGCCACGAACTGGTGACTCATTTGATCAAAGGAGAAGATTGTACCCAACTTCAATACCGAGTACCAATTCCTTGCTACTCCCTTCAAGGTAGATGGGAAAGCTCGACACAAGATGGCGTCTGGCACGTCATGGAGCAGCATCATGATCCGGAAGGCCTCCAGGTGGTCGACCGGGTCCGAGGTCCCGTCATAGCTCTCGAATTGGGAAGCTTGAAGTTCGACGGGATTGGTCCCTGCATGATCATTTGAGAGAAAGGAGGGTCCGTGCAGATGTCCTCACAGTAAGCAGTGGGAGCACGGCGGAGCTCTTCGATCTGCCGGTTCATCTCCTGGAGTCTCTGATCCAGGAGGTCCTCTCGACTGCGGGCCTCGAGGGTTTTCTGATGGAGCAGAGGCAGGGACTCTCCGGGAGTTGAATCGTGATCGGACGGGGGACTTTCTGCCTTCTGTTTTTCTTTTCTGGGGAAGACAGGGCGGCTAGCCCAAGTGGCCTGCCCGATCGTCAGATTCTGGAACTCTGATGATGCTCTTTCCACCCGCACTGATGCCTGCGGCTGCTGCGGCTACTGCTGCATGGCCTACACTGCTTCGGTGAGGCCTCTGACCTGTTGAACCAGCAGGTCAAACTGCTCCATGCCGACCGCCGTCGTCGGAGGAGGAGGAGCCTGGGAAACCAAAGATGAGGCCGGGGCTTGCGGG
Organism: Elaeis guineensis; assembly: GCF_000442705.2. Lineage (NCBI taxonomy): Eukaryota > Viridiplantae > Streptophyta > Magnoliopsida > Arecales > Arecaceae > Elaeis > Elaeis guineensis. Next base: position 52,196,316 of record NC_025997.2, read on the forward strand.
GCTCGCTGAGATCTGATCGCGGAGGCCGTTGACCACCTGGTAGATGCCCTTCGGGGAGGCATCAGGTGGAGATCAAGCAGGCAACCGGAGGAGGAGATGTCGGAGAAGATGATCGAAGGCAGTCCCGTTGAGCGCTCCTTTAAGAACAACGGTACTGCGAAGACACACTCCTTCTTCTAGCGCCAATCCTATTGGTGCAAAAATCCATCGGCGTCCGAGAAGTTGGAGTCGAGGGAGTCGCGGTTGCCGCCGGGACCTGTAAAGAAAGTCTAAACCGGAGTTGGGGGTGCTCCGGCAAGACCCTCCGACGCTCAAGTTAGTTCTCTGCCTCAACAAGAATGGAGTGCTCGAACGAAAATTTTTAGTAGAGTTTTGAGATAGAGATTAGAGCTTAAGGAAATAACGTATCTGGGGGTCCCTTTTTATAGGCGGAGGGTGTAACAGATTGACAGTGATGTCTGCAGTCAGCTGGTAGTGGGCCGTTCGAGGCCATGAGGAGTTTGTTACGAAGAGTAGTGGAGTGGAGTTGTGGCCATCACCGTGACTTGCCACGTGGAGCCTGTTGTGGAGAGTGGGGTGATGTCCGTTGTCGTGACTCGCCAGAGCATGATGGAGCCACATGGGATCCGTTAAAGGAGGTGGAGCAGAGTTGTGACCATTACTATGGTCTGACAGGGAGTCCAGGCCTATCGGCTGAAGCTCGGTTGGGAGGTCTGGTGGAGAGAGGTGGTTCTCCGTCTAAGAGGAGCTCAGACGTTGCTGGCGAGCCTTCTACCGTTGGGTGCCTTGGGCACTGGTGTTGTAGGTGAAGGTCATCTGCTGTAGAAGCTCGGTCAGGGGCTTTCTGTGGACGAAGTTCGGTTTCATGCAGAATCCGACGGAAGGTCGACCGGTAGCGGATGTCGGATGGCGCTGGAGAGATTCACCTGCTGGAGTGGTCCGGCTGCTAGAGTCCGTGTGTCGTAGGAGTTCCTCCTGAATCTGTCTGCTATAGAAGTTCGGTTGGAGTCCGGTTCCCGTGGAAGTCTGGATGGGGATCATTTGTAGAGGAAGCTCGATCGAAGCCTACCTACAATAGAAGTTCGGAGGGAATTCGTTCACAATAGAAGCTCGGGTGGAGGCTTACAGTAGAAATATGTCGTGGATTGCCTGTAATAGAAATTCGAAGTAGATCGCTTGTTGTGGTAGCTCGGAGTAGATCGCTTGTGGTGGCGGCTCGGAGTCTGACCCTTATCAGAATTTGGATGAGGCCTACCTGCAATAAGAGCTCGAGACTGAAGTCCGGCTCCCGTAGGAGTCCAGACGAAGTCTACCTGCAGTAGGAGTTCGGGGAAGGAGTCTGGCTCCCATGCGAGCCCGGACGAAGTCCGGAAGGCAGTCGACCACCGTAGAAACTTGGATGGAGTCCATCCGTCGTGGAGATCTACTATTGGGAAAGTTCGGCCACTGACGAACTGACAAAGTTTTGGAAGAAATTCGGATTGGAGTCGATCGAATCCTGTTGGGGAAAAAATCTGGAAGAGGTCTGGAGAACGGTTGACCCTTGTAGGAGATCGGTCGACAGTAGAATCTCGAGAGCATTTGGAGCAGCCTGATAGACGACTGAAGAAGCTCATCATTGGAGAAGTCTGAGAGATGCGGTAGGGGTTCGTCCGTCGGGGGAACCTGGTCGACACTTGCTGAAGAAGCTGTGGGAGTTTATCCGTCAGCAGAACTTGAGAATGTTGCGGTAGCTCAACCGCTGGAGAGGTTCAAAATATGT
>NC_025997.2:52198177-52267434 GCF_000442705.2 Elaeis guineensis
TAACACTTAACTAAAATAGCGTAACCTCAAATATAAAAATTTCTAACTTGATTGGACACCTTGTTTCTTTGCATTGCATCTCCATAATTAATCTTAAGGGCAATAACCCATTAACCAGATAAGGTGGGGATTTGATCACCCTTCCTTGGCCCACAAATCACTCCCTTGCATTTGCATAACCTAGACCTTAATTTAAAATCAACTAGACGTCAGCCCTAGGAATTTCGAGCTCAATAGGATAAGAAAGCTCTAGAGTTGAACCGAGTGCGGATTGGTTAATTGCTCGGTGTCTAAGGCAAGTGGTTAAAGAAAGTGGTTTTCAATTGGTTCCGTTGACTGACCTGGCCAACTTAGTTGGTGTCTAAGAAAGCAACGAGCAGGGAACCTCCCACATCTTACGCTTACCTGGCTGAGTCAATTAGTCAGTCTTGAGCTTGGAGTGCTCAAAAGCAATCTTGAAAGTTAGGAGCTGTCTAGATCTAAGTTAACCATAGGATAGAGAGTCTATGATTGTTTAAGTTGATTGCAATTAACATCTAAACATTATTAGTTTCTCCCTTTTCATAGATTTAAGATTCTTAGGTTCTTCTCTTTAGATTTTCTTCATTCTTTTCTCACTTTATTATAAAAATATATATTATAAAAAAAAAAAAAAAAAAATTCTGTGTGTGATCTACAGTATAATTGTATGGTGTATGCTTGGCCGTAGATCGTTACGACCAGAAATCCAACCTTTTGATCCAGAAATAGAAAGAACCTTTAGAGCCAACAGACATAAAAAGATGGACCGAAATCAGGAGAATGATCCACCCAAGCAATTGAAGGAGTACTTTACTCCTTCCACATATACTTACTCTCTTTGTATTCAAGTACCCCCTGTGGAGGCCACTCAATATGAAATTAAGTCCAGTATAATCCAAATGTTACCTTCATTTTATGGACTTAGTAATGAAGACCCTTATAAACATCTTGAAGAATTTCTTGAGATATGCTCAACTGTCAAAATTCACAACTTCTCCGATGATGCTCTTAGGTTGAAATTATTCCTTTTTCACTTAAGGACAAAGCCAAATACTGGCTACATACTTTGGATTCCATGACTATATCAACCTGGGACCAGCTGTAAGGAGAGTTTCTCAAGAAATATTTTCCCATAGGAAAACTAATCAAATAAGGAAAGCCATAACTAGTTTTTCCCAATTAGATGGAGAAATGTTTCATGAAATATGGGAGAGATTAAAAGATCTTATTAGAAAATATCCCCACCATGCTATACCTAAGTGGCAGTTAATCCAATATTTTTATGATGGGCTCTCTGAAAGACATCGACAAATGGTCGATGCATCATGCGGTGGGACATTTATGCTGAAAAGTGAGGATGAGGCATGGCAACTGTTTGAAATTTTAAGTGAAAATTCATTACATCATATGTCTGCCTCTATTAGAGATAAACCCATGTTAAACTCAAAAAGAGGTGGAATATATGAAGTAGAAATGCATAGATATCCATCAAAAGGTAGATGAACTATCCCAAAAATTAGATCGTCTTCTAAACACTGGACAATCCCCGATTCCACCTAATCCAATCCAAGAAGTTTGTGCATTGTGTGCAAGTCCAAACCATTTTGTTAGTGAATGCCCAGCCGCACCCCAATTTCCTGAGTTTGTGCACGAGCAGGTTCAGCAAGTCCAACAAGCTCGCAGACCAGGAAACGATCCATATTCGAACACTTATAACCCCGACTGGAGAAACATCCAAATTTTTCCTGGAGACCACAACCAGTGGTTGGTCCTGCCACACCTCGACCTCAATATCAAGACCCAACATATAGGCATGGACCATACCATCAATTTCAAAATGTTCCTCAACCGTCTACTACTGGTCACAGCTCAGCTTTTGAGGAAAAAGTCCTGAAAGCACTAGAAAGATTAGAAGTCAACACTCAGACCTTAACTCCACACACAATCCATTGCTAAGCTAGAACCCAAATAGGTCAACTAGCAACTGCATTCAGTAGGAGGGAAGGAGGAAAATTACCTAGCCAACCAGAGAGCAACCCAAGAGGGCAATTTATGATTGAGAGTTCTAATACCCCAGAAGCTTTTTCTGAACATGCCAAATCAATCATGACTCTGAGAAGTGGAAGGTCATTGAACACACTAGTAAAACCAATGAGACCGACCCTAAATCTCTAACCGAATCCAAATCACCCAAGAACAAGGAGGACCTAAAATAGAGAAGGAACCAACTGCACCGGAATCATCTTACTTGCCTAAAGCCCCATTTTCGGATGCCCTGAAAGCCCCTATTCCTGTAGATAAGAAGGGAGAAAAACTCGATGAGATGTTGGAATTGTTTAAGCAAGTCCAAATTAATCTTCCCCTTCTAGACGCAATCAAACAGGTCCCTGCTTATGCCAAATTTTTGAAGGATTTGTGCACCCAAAAACGTAAATCTAGATCACAAATCCAAAGAAAGTACGTCTCACTGAACAGGCTAGTTCTGTCTTCCAGCATGCCACTCCTCCAAAGCTTAAGGACCTAGGAGCCCCCATCATTTCCTGTGTTATAGGAGATTATCACATTGAAAAAGCTCTTCTGGATTTAGGGGCAAGTGTGAATCTTTTACCTAGTTCGGTGTATGAACTTTTTGGATTTGGAGAACTGAAACCCATATCAGTCACACTGCAGTTAGCCGACAGATCAATTAAGGAACCACGTGGAATGCTTGAGGATGTCTTGGTCAAGGTAGATGAGTTTTACTTTTCAGTTGATTTTCTGGTTCTCGATATGGAATTAAGTGGCAACCCCAGACAAATTCCCATTATCTTAGGACGACCCTTCCTAGCTACGGCAAATGCATGCATTAATTGTAGGACAGGAGTCATGGACGTATCGTTTGGGAATAAGAAACTAAGACTGAATGTGTTTGGTGCTTCCCAAGGACCATCAATGGATAGTTGCTTCGAAGTAGATACACTAGAAGATATTATAGAAGATGCAACACCCATAATTCTAGCACCAGACCCCTTAGATACTTGCTTGGCTCACTTTGGAGTGTGTGACTTTGAGGAATATAGGAAAGAAGTTAACATCTTGTTAGATACACCACACGATAAAACCACTCCTCCATGGACAATCAAGTATGAGCCATTGCCCACATTAGCCAGTACACCAATAGTCCCATCTTTAGAATCACCACCTATGTTAGAATTGAAACCTCTTCCTGCTACGCTTAAGTATGTATTTCTAGGACTCAATGACACCCTCCCAGAAATCATTGCATCAGACTTGACCCCTAATCAGGAAGCACAATTGGTTGGTATTCTGAAGAAACATAAAGAGGCTATCGGTTGGTCCATTGCCGATTTAAAAGGAATTGACCCCTCCATTTGCATGCACCATATTCATTTTGAGGAAAATGCCAAACCCCATCGAGATATGCAGAGGAGATTGAACCCAAACATGCGTGAAGTAGTAAAGAAAGAGGTGGTAAAGTGGTTAGATGCTGGAATCATCTACCCCATATCCGATAGTAAATGGGTCAGTCCCACTCAAGTAGTACCTAAGAAATCTGGTATTACTGTGGTGGAGAACGAAGAAGGTGAACTACTTCCAACTCGCATATCATCTGGATGGCGAGTATGCATAGATTATAGAAAACTGAATGCCGTTACTAGGAAGGATCATTTTCCATTGCCCTTCATCAATCAAATCCTAGAACGGTTAGCAGGACAAAGTTTCTACTATTTTCTTGATGGTTATTCAGGGTACAATCAAGTACCTGTATTTCCAGATGATCAAGAAAAGACTACCTTCACCTGCCCCTATGGCACCTTCGCTTTTCGGCGTATGCCATTCGAGCTTTGCAATGCACCCGCTACATTTCAACGGTGCATACTGGCCATTTTTTCGGATATGGTGGACAAATATCTTGAAGTTTTTATGGATAATTTTTCTGTGTTTGGAACCACCTTTGAGGATTGTCTCCATAATCTTTCCAAAGTACTTAAACGGTGTATGGAGACAAATCTTGTCCTAAGTTGGGAAAAGAGCCATTTCATGGTACGGAAAGGAATTGTATTAGGACATATTATTTCTGAAAAAGGGATCGAGGTAGATAAAACCAAAGTTGAGGTTATTTCAAAACTACCACCTCCTACTTCGGTCCGACAAATACGATCTTTCTTAGGTCATGCCAGATTTTATAGACGCTTCATCAAAGACTTTAGCAAGATTTCAAGACCCTTGTGCAATCTGTTGGCCAAGGATACACCATTTGTCTTTGATGAAGACTGTTTGAAAGTGTTCAACACATTACGAACAGTCCTGACAACAGCATCCATAATAAAACCCCCGGACTGGTCCATTCCATTTGAGATTATGTGTGATGCCTCTGACTTTGCAATAGGTGCCGTCTTAGGCCAAAAAATCAATAAGGAGCCACATGTGATCTATTATGCTAGCAAGACTCTTTCCGATGCCCAATTAAACTACACCACAACAGAAAAAGAGCTACTAGTAGTAGTGTTTGCCCTTGAAAAATTTTGCTCATATCTGTTAGGGTCTAAGGTTCTAGTTTACTCTGATCATGCGGCTCTGAAACATCTCCTCTCAAAGAAAGATACTAAACCGCGTTTGATCAGATGGATCCTTCTTTTACAAGAATTTGATCTGGAAATCCGAGATAAGAAGGGTTCTGAGAATGTGGTAGCTGATCACATCTCCAGGATCTTAGTTGAACACACGATAGGCATAGATGAGGTCAAAGAAAAATTTTCTGACGAACAACTCTTTGCAATCTCTTCTAGCCGTCCTCCATGGTTTGCCCATATTGTCAATTACTTATCAACAGGACAAGTACCTTCTCACTGGACAAAACAAGAAAAGGATCGATTTTTCTCGCAAATTAAACATTATTTCTGGGAAGACCCTGAACTATTCAAATACTGTCCTGACCAAGTTATTCGTCGTTGTGTCCCCGAAAGTGAATTCCAAAGCATTCTCACTTTTTGCCATTCTTCGGCATGTGGGGGACATTTTAGTGGAAGAAAAACTGCAGCAAAAGTACTGTAGAGTGGGTTTCATTGGCCAACGCTTTTCAAGGATGCGCATGAATTTGGCCGAAGTTGTCTGCGATGTCAGCAAACAGGAAATTTATCCAAGAAGGATATGATGCCGCTGACCCCCATTTTAGTAGTAGAAATTTTCGATGTTTGGGGGATTGATTTCATGGGACCTTTTCCAGCCTCATTTGGATTTGAATATATTCTAGTGGCAGTTGATTACGTATCAAAATGGGTGGAGGCAATAGCTACACGGACTAATGATAATAAAATTGTAATTAGTTTTATCCAACGAAATATCATTAGTTGATTTGGCTTCCCAAGGGTGATCATTAGTGATGGGGGGACTCATTTTACGAATAAACATTTTGAAGCACTTATGAAAAAATATAATATTTCACACAAAGTGGCCACACCATATCACCCCCAAACTAATGGTCAGGTAGAGGTGTCAAATAGGGAGATTAAACATATCCTAGAAAAGATGGTTAGGCCCAATAGAAAGGATTGGTCTCTTCGCTTAGACGATGCATTATGGGCTTACCGTACTGCTTTTAAAACACCCATAGGAATGTCTCCCTATCGACTTGTTTTCGGAAAAGCTTGTCATTTGCCGGTGGAATTGGAACATCGTGCATTTTGGGCCATACGACAATTTAACTTTGATATAAAAAATGCAGGTTTCAATAGGAGACTCCAATTAAATAAACTTGAAGAGCTACGCAATGAAGCATATGAGAGTGTCAAAATTTATAAGGCTCGAACTAAAGCATATCATGATAAATTTATTGCATGAAAAATGTTCGAGCCCAATCAAAAAGTTTGGCTCTTCTATTCTAGGTTGCGTCTGTTTCCTGAAAAACTTCGCTCACGTTGGGACGGACCTTTGATTGTAACTCAGGTATTTCCTCATGGAGCTATAGAACTCAAAAATTCTAAACAGGGGAACACTTTTAAAGTGAACAGTCAGCGATTGAAACCTTACATAGATGAAATTAGTGATGGAGAATTAATTGAATCTGTTGATTTAGTGGATCCAAAACTGCCATAATACTAAATTCAGTCTGGCTGAAGACGTAAAACTTAGCGCTTGTTGGGAGGCAACCCAACGATTTCATTTTTTTTTTTTTTTTTTTTTTTACTTTATCGCAGCTGCAAGAATTTAGAACAAGAGCCTATTAATCAATGAAGTTATCTTCAACTTCCGAAGCAAAATTATCTCAGGTGCACTCTCTCCTTTTATTTTCTTTGCTTTTCTACTCCATTGAGGACAATGTAGATTAAGTTGGGGGGGGAAAATTAATCAAATCCTCGAGTATGGTCAGAAATAATTAGTTTTGTGTATTCAAATTTTGATTAAGAGTCAATTAGGCATCCTAATAAATGAATAATTAACGGTCAAGATAATTTTAGAGATACTGAGGAATAAATTATTAAGAAAACCCAATGAATGGTAGGGTTTAAACTAGATCAAATTTTAGGAGTGATTTTACAACCTTCTTCTTACTGATCTCAATAAAAAAATCTGCTTCATGAGAAATTGGGTGGAAAGATCGAGGTATGCAAAAAAAAAAAAAAAAAAAAAAAAGAAAGAAAAAACAACATTGGTCTCCTATTGAGTAACCAGGCCCTTTCGCCTAAGTAAGCATTGTGGTTCGCGTAAAAAGGTAGGCAATGTTAAAAAAAAAAAATATATATATATATATATATATATATATATATATATATTAAGGAGACTAAATTGCAAGAAGATAATAAACCTCTTTTCCATTAAGTTAGAGGATTTAAAGAGTAAAGTGGAGAGTTGGTGAAAGAAAAGCTCTGAAATTTCTTTAGTTAATACTCAGCCACTAATTGGGTCAAATTGATAATCCAATGAAATATCTCTTTAATGGTCTGACCAAGTATCATCTACCTTTTGGGATGCCTAACCTAATTTTTGATTCAAAACTGAGTCAGTACACAATGCTGATATATCTATTTTACTCGAGGACGAGCAAAATTTAAGTTGGGGGGTGTGATAAATACATAATATAAGTCATTTAAAGAAAAAAATTATATTTAATTTATTTTATTTATTAAAAATTTGATGCTTCTTTTTATGTTTTACAGGAAAGATGATCGCCAATACAAAGAGTCCGATTCATAGATCAAAAAGACTCAAGTTTGAAGAAATTTGGACTTAAAATAAAATTAAAAAAAAAGAAAGACGCATCCGGTATTATAGAAAATGAAGATACTATGCAAGGAATCCAAAAGGATACAGATGTCATTGTAAAGAAACAAAAGTTTCTTTTTGGTATGTGAAAAAGTGGTTCACGTTGATTTTTTTTCTGGGTGGTTTCACGTGAAGTTTTGGGCGCGCGTGAATTCTTTGGCTCATGGGCGCGCGTGAACATGCGGGACGCGGATGCGGTGTGGACGCGGGACGTAGGACGCGGGGTGCGGATGCGGGACGCAGGACGCGGCGTGGATGCGAGGACGGGCGCTGACGCGGGTGTGGGTGCACTGCAGACAAATTCAAAATAAAGAAAAAAAATAATATTTAGAAATGTGTTGAAAGATTTGTATTTTTTTAGTCCCACATCGGAAAATCATGTAAAACTCCTACCTCCTAACACCTATAAAAAGACTTTTGTACTCTCATTGGAGGGGGAACCCAGAAATTCTTCTAGAGCCTTGCATAGAGGAATAGAAAGGGACTACTTCATGAGCAGCTAGGCTAGCAGTCTCGGGAGTGGAGAAGAAATTTTGTAACGACACAGAGATGGTTTATTGTTCTAAACTTTCCTGTATTTCTTTATATGCAATAAAAATTATGCTTTTTATTTAAATTGTCATGAGTTCTTTATTTGCTCCCTATCATATGCTTTTATTTATGCTTTCTTGTTAGATTAATATTAGGAACAACTTTTACTTTCCGGAGATGCGTCGTGATCTACGGATACGGGGCGTGCCGAGGAAAGAAGAGTTGTGTACCTAGTCTTTTCGAAGATGCGCCGTGATCTACGGGTACGGAGCGTGCCGAGGAAAGACAGGTATTTTTCCTAAGATTAATCACATCTATTTAGTTAAAAAAGAGATACAACTCTGCTAGTGCAAATTAATTCAAAACTCCCGAGCTCTTTATTTTTTTAATTACCTCAATTTTACGATAATTTATTTTCTAAATCAAAAACAACGCTTCTTTCTTTTACCTTGCAATTTCAACTTAGCCCAAGGTCCCTGAGGATACGATCTCGACTCATCCTACCTACGTAGTGAGTAGAGTTATTTTTGGTGCTATCAACGACTACGCATCACTAACCAATTCTGATCAATTGATCTATTGATGTCTAAGGTAAGTTAATGAGATGTGGTTATTTAATTGGTTCCATTAGCTGACCGGGCCAATTCATTGGTGTCTAAGAAAGGCAACGGGGGGACCCCCACCATTCTCCACTTACCTGGCTAATTTGAAAGATTGGGTCTTGAATTAGGTTGCTTAGCAATTTGGTTTAGTCCATGCCAGTTAGATCAGTCATATGATGACTGATTAGATGAGACCTAAACCCAAACCTCTCCATAAATATTAAGTCCATAGGTCTTCCGCTGTTGTAGATGTGCGGACGTGCTACCGGCATTGATTATTCTCGACTGGTCACAGTGGTTTAGTTGCATCGAAAACACGCAACCACTTTATTAGCAAAGAGTTGCTCCAGGATAAGGATGGGGTTGGGCCTAATAACTATTAGGTAAGAGACCCAATGACGGCCTTACACCTGCTTGTGAATGGTAGGTCGGGCTTAACTAAGAAGTGTGGGCAATAACTGTTAGGTAAGCCCACATGACTTAGAGATCAATTTGTTGCAACATGCTTAGTAAAATATCTGGGCAAGGAGTTGCCTACGCATCAGTGTGCATGTTACCAATAACTGTTAGGTGAGGTGCATGATATCGGTGGAACCACAGCACCCACTAGGAATCCTTTGTTGTATCAGAATTTTTGTTTCTTTTTCGAGGAGTGGAGGGATCTAAAAGATTAGTGAGAATCATTATTTGTATCTTAAAGTTTCTAGAAGCAAATTAAAAAATTAAGTACAAAAGTCTAACTGAATCTCTATTCTTACAGTTAAACCATTATGTCAGCCTCAAACCCTCTAGCTCGCATCCTTGAAATCAATCGTTTGATCGATAATAATTTCAAAGACTAGCTCAAAAATCTCAAAATTATCCTGACTTCAGAAAAGTTAAGCCATGTTCTCGATCAGGATCCCGTTGTGTTGCCAAACCGTTCTACTACTGAGCAGAGAGCTACTTTTGAGAAGTAGATGGATGAAGATAGTCAGATCAAATGTTATGTGCTGGCATCCATGTCAAACAAGTTGCAAAGCCAACACGAGTATATGTCCATTGCTCGAGCTATGATTACTCACCTACAAGAGTTGTATGGTGGCAGAGCTATACTCACGCTTCGAAGTATCCAAGAAACTCTTCAACCTGAAGATGCACGAAGGGCAGTCTATCCATGAGCACTGTATGACAGTGATCAAGGATATTGAGGAGCTTGGGAAGCTAGGGTTGGATATGCAAAAAGAATTGTAGATGGATCTGATCCTTCAATTCTTTACCAGTTCATATAGTCAATTCATCATGAATTTTTATATGAACAGACTTGACTGTACTATTCCCAAACTTATCAACATGTTGGTCACAATGGAGGATATCTTGAAGAGTTCAAGGGCTCTATTTTTACTGTGGAGTGGACTTCTTCTTCCAAGAGAAAGTCTGTTGAAAAGAAGAAGGCTAAATCCGCAAAGAAGTAGAAGAAAGAGAGCAAGTCGAAGAAGGATGGTCCAAAGATGGCTGAGGTAAAAAAAAGTATTTCCACTATCATGCTGAAGGCCACTGGAGGAGGAACTGTCCAAAATACCTGGAGAGCCTAAAGACTAAAAAGGGTGATAAACCTTCCGAAGGTATGCTTATAATTGAATCTAATCTTACAGTTTCTTCTACTTTCAGTTGGGTATTGGACTCTAGCTCGAGTGCTCATATATGTACCTCAATGTAGGGTCTGATAGAAAGTAAGAGGTTGAGGGAAGGTGACATGATCCTTCAGATCGATAATATAGCAAAGGTTGTTGCAGAGGCCATTGATACTTACCCTCTTCGATTACCATCTGACGTTAGATTAGATTTGAAAGACTGTTATTATATTCCTGTAGCTAGATAGAATTTAATTTCTGTGTCTGTGCTAGCACAGGAAAATTTTGAAATTAGTTTTAATAAAGATTTTTATTCCATTTATTTACGAAATAAATTGGTTGCACGAGGTCTTTTAATTGACAGTCTTGATCACTTACATGTTGACGCAAATATGAACCTAAATGAGTAAATAGTGAGTGCTGTAGGTCAAAAGAGACCTGAGATAAAATTAACCAAAAATACTTGTTGCACCATAGACTAGGCCATATTGGAGAGAACAGGATAAACAAACTGAAAAAGGATGGGATCCTTGGCTCTCTTTGCCCAGAGCCATATCCAACTTGTGAATCTTGCCTTCAAAGAAAGATGATTAAGTTACCCTTTGTAGGACATGAAAAAAGGGTCATAAAGTTACTTGCCCTGGTATACACCGATGTGTGTGGGCCATTTGATGTGTAGGCTAGGGGTGGTTACACCTACTTCATTACCTTTATCGATGATTTATCTAGATACGGGTATATGCATCTAATGAAATACAAGTCTGAAGCCTTTGAAAAGTTCAAGAAATTCAGGTATGAAGTAGAGAAGCAAATGGGTAAACTCGTTAAAGTTCTTCAATCTAATCAAGGAGGTGAATATCTTAGTCGAAAATTTTTGAGATATCTTAAGGATAATAGCATAGTCTCTCAGTGGACCCCTCTTGGAACACCTCAGCTCAACGGGGTATCTGAAAGAAGGAATAGGATTCTATTGGATATGGTCCAATCCATGATGAGCTTCACTGATCTATCCTTATTTTTTTGGAGATATGCTTTGTTAATTGCCATTCACTTGTTGAATAGGGTTCCTTCAAAGTTTCTTCCTACTACACCATATGAGATATGGTTCGGTAAGAAGCCAAGTCTGGGTTATCTTAAGACTTTGGGATGTCCGGCCTATGTTAAGAGATAGATGGTGAAAAAGTTAGAGGATAGATCTATTATAGCACGCTTTATAGGATATCCAAAAGAATTCAAGGGATACTACTTCTACTTTCTACAAGATCACAATGTGATTGTGAGTCAAAATGCCATGTTCCTATAAAAATAGTTTATCTAGGATGGCGGCAGTGGAAGGTTAGTAGAACTTGAAGAGAAGGTCTCTGAAGAGTCTAGTGCTATAAATCTTTAAGAACTCGTAGTCCATGAGCCAGTAGTTGATGTTCCTCTGCCACCTCGTAGACCTAGCAGGATCTTCCGACCTCTTGAAAGGTACATAGGTATGCTTATGGAGAAAGTGAAGGAAATGTTCCTTATGGGAGATAGGGGTCATACTAATGACCCTAATACCTTTGATGAGGCAATGTCTGACATCGATTTCAAGAAGTGGTTAGATGCTATGTAGTCGGAAATTGACTCGATGCACTCGAACAAGTCTGGACTTTAGTGGATCCACCTAAAGGTATTGTACCTATTGGATATGAAAACTGCATTCCAGAATGGATATCTTGAGGAAGATATCTATATGGAGCAGCCTATGGGTTTCACATCTGCAAGCTACAAAGGTCCATATATAGATTAAAGTAGAATTCTCGAAGTTGGAACCATCATTTTGATGAGGCAATCAAACCATTTGATTTCATCAAAAATGAAGAGGAACTTTGTGTATACAAGAGGGTTAGTGGGAGCATGATCACCTTCTTTGTATTATATGTAGATGATATTCTCCTTATTGGAAACGACATTCCCATGCTGAACATGGTCAAAAGATGGTTGTCCAAAGAATTCTCTATAAAAGATCTAGGGGAAGCATCCTATATTTTCAGAATAAAGGTCTATAGGGATAGACCTAAATGGATGCTTGACCTGTTACAAAAGCTGTACATAGAGAAGGTGCTGAAGAGGTTCAGCATGAAAAACTTTAAGAGAGATTTTTTACCTCTTAGGCATGGTATTCATCTCTCCAAGATGATGTGTCTGACCATATCTGAGAAAATTCAGCACATGAGTAGGATTCCTTATACTTCGGCAATAAGAAGCCTCATGAATGTCATGCTATATACTCGACCTGATATTTTCTTGCTGTGAGTGTCACGAGTAGGTATCAGTCGAATCCAAGCAAGGAGTATTAGATAGCTGTGAAGAATATCTTTAAGTACTTAAGAAGGACTAAGAATCTATTCTTGATCTTTGGAGGTGATTCTGAGTTATAATTCAAGGGTGTATTCTTGTTCGATTTACTAGAAGGATTCTGAGTAATCGATCAATGGAGGCTGAGTGTGTTATAGATGTATAGGATGAATTCTGATTTTAATGTTAGTTGTAGAACTGAATGTCATACCATGATACAGTACTGTAAAGACAATGGCATCATAGCCCTTGCTAAGGAGCCAAGGTCTCACCAGAAGTCTAAATACATAGAGCACCAATATACGCGATTACCTCATATCGAGATGTAAAGAGTAGACTCTGCAAACAATATGGCAGACCCGCTGATTAAACAGTTGAGCCAACCCAAAAATAGAAGTCCATCTTGAAAAAATGAGACTTAGATTTGTGGCCAATTGGCTTTAGTCCAAGTGGGAGATTGTTAGATGTATGTCCTAAAAGCTAATATGGCTGACATATTATAATATATCTAGGATATAATTTTTTACTTAATATATTGATATGATCAATAAAAGGGGCAAGTTTTTTTTTATTCAAGTGTAATGTGTCCTTGAATCATCCATGAAATTAGTTTCGATACATATTCTCAAAGTATTGAGAATTAGAGACATGTATTTAATTCCTAAAGACTTTTGATCATTGGATCATCATGAGGGCGATGATAGATCCGGATAGACTAATGCATAAATTACTTTCTTTGAGATAGATGGGTCTCTAATCTACTATGTAGAGACACAGGGCGATAAGTGCGAGTGGTTGTTAGAAAACAACTGACACTGAACGTGACCATACGAGAGATCATTTGGATTTTTATTCAATTGTCAGTAATTGTCTCGATGCTGTAGTTGTGTGTCTGATCTTTTGACTTGAGATGGTACTACTACTCATAGTGAGACTGCTGGAGTTTGATTGACACATAAACATGAATCTCAATGAGCCCTTGTAGTGGATATTGGTGACAGTTGGTCCGCTGTAGGAGTAGGTGCGCATCAAGATAGGATCTATCAACCTTGATAGAGAGGAGTAGTCCTATATTGAGATTTGAGAAGCTAAGTCCATGAATCTGTGGCCACAGTAGAGTAATTGATGGAAAAGAGTTTTTATAGACATTACATCTGAACTTAAGCTAATCGAATCTATCATATGACTGATGTTAAGGTTTGACAATTTATCCATGATTTGCCATCTAATCAGGACTCACGATAGAGAGACTGAATCACATGTTAACTATACCTAGAGATTTATTTCAGTTCTTCTGGGTTGTCACTATATACTGCTAGGTATCATTGGTGGATTGTGAGAGCTCACTAGGATTGCTCCGGATCGACAATCCTTGCTGAGTTAGAGTGAAATTATTCCGATCTATTGAAATGAGTTTCAATGATATAATAATAGAGATCATTGTATATCTCACTATCAGATAGAATGAAACCTATAAGATCACACAACAAAGAGATTAGGCCTGGAATAAGAAATTAAACTTATGAAGTGTCAATTGGATTTAGAGAAATCCATTGGATTCATGGTAATCTTGCTAGCACATGGTTAGACCCGATTTCTCTTTCCGTTGAGATTACTTATTTGTTAAGTTAATTCTAACTTAATTATCCACTAATTACCTACATGAATAAGATTCATAAGACTCAAATTGTTAGGTGTCTAAGGTTATGGATAACATAAATTAAGGGTGCAAGTCCCTTATGAATCTCCTTGATAGTTATTATGGGGTGCCACTTTGAATTGTTCAATTTGGATGTGTCCATTGATTAGAGGGCCTTTAGTTCTCATATAAGGTATCTCTTAGGTGCAAAATAGGATGTCTAATTATGGATGCAAGGGTTTCAATAGTTGGCGTCTAATGAGCTTCCTAATGTAAGTTGGATAACTTAAGTTAATAGAAATCCTAATGCAAGTAAGACTTGTATTATATGATTGAATAGGATTCAATCTTTGTATCTATAAAAGGAGACCTCCCCTAAGGTCCTAAGATTATCCAAGCCAGCCCCTCTCCACCCCAAGAGAACCTCCCATGCCCTCTCTTCCTCCCTCTTTCTCTTCTCCTTAGGCGTCCCCACGACATACTACTTGGGATGCGCGTCCCAAGTTTTGCACACACCCAAGGCATTAGGCAGCCCTTGATCTACTGGTTGTTGGTCTCTTGTAGCACTACAAGGCAAGGAGAAAGGCTAGAAAGGAAGAGAAGATAAGGATCAAGGAGAAAGATCAAATGTTGATCGTGATCCGGCTTCGTTCAGATTCAGCAGGCTGAATTTTGGAGAATCAAAATTCAAATTTTAGAAGATTGTTCCAGATTGATCTCGAGTGGATGCTCATAGAGGTTGGACACTTGTGCAGCTAACAGAGAGCTTCATCTCTTTCAGATCCAGATTTGAAGAAAGAAATTACGAAATAGGTATGTGATTTGATCACAATCTGAATTTTAGCATATATCAATTTCAGTATATGAAATAGATCCATATGGTTTTATGTTTTCTTGCATGCAAAATTTAGATTATAATTATTTTAATCTTATTCTCTACTGTGGTGTTTAAAAAATTAAAATTTTGAAATACATATGCATGCACCAAATCCCAAATTCCAACAAGGTTAGCAGTCCACCTCCTCACACAGAGAAATTAATTCTCCAATAAATTAAGTGGCACAGAAGAGGCTTCACATAGAAGGACTCTTCCTCTTCTACACCCCATAATTCTCTTATTTATTTTTGGCATGTGATAATTAAGAAAATAATAAAAATTGATGAGATTGTTAAGAGTCTTAAGGAAAAATGACTCTTCCTCTTCTTAACGCACAAAAGAGGGTGGTGGCATTTATTTTTGGCATGAAACTAGAGTGGTGTGGAGGAGTCCTTTCATACTTGAAACTCTTCTAAGTTGGGTTTGTTGCCTAGATATGAAGCCTAAGAGGAGGGGGTGAATTGGATCTTTTTAAATTTTTGAGATTAGTGCAATCAAGTAATGTACTAGTGTTGAATGGAGTGAATTGATTAGATATGAAAATGAAATGAAACATAAATGATAGGTGATCAAGTATAAAATATAAAGAATAAGAAATGAGATATAAGCACAACAAATACAAAAAATTTATAGTAGTTCGATGCCAACTTTGCACCTACATCTACTCTCCAAGTCCTTACTTAGAAATTCAATCCACTAAAAAGATTTCAAGAATACAACACATCGGACAACCCCGACCCTTACTATTCAAGTAAGAACACTTATTTTCTAAGCACAAGCCAACCCTCAACACTCAAATTTTAGGTTTGGATCAACCTATTCAAGTTTTGGAACCTCTCAAAACTTAAAACCCAAAATATAACAGGAGAAAAAAATAGTGTATAGAAATTTCAGCACAACAACCCCTTAAATGAGCACAATAAATGCAATAGAAATACAATACTTAAGGGGAAGAAGCTTTTGTTGAACACCCTTAATAGATTTACACACTTGATTGTAGCTGGAGAGTGGTTGGTGAGCTGATTGAATGCTTCTTTCCTCTCTTTTAGAGATTTTTTGAACTTTCACAAATGTGAGTTTTGAATGCTTGAAAAACTTATGATTTTCTACTTCAAGAGAGCATTTATAATCATCATTTGCACTTGAGAATGTCTTAGTGTCGGTTAAGAGCTGTTGGAGAGTGTTTAGTGCATATTAAATGCATCAAAAACAGATTGAAAACTAGTCGTTACGCATGCTCGCTAGAATAGGACGTCCCATGGGATGCCCTAATTGGCCAGACAGAAGATGGGCTTTCTGTTTTCATCTTAGGGTCTCAGGGGTCAACCCATATGGATCATCTCACTGCGTAGGTCATCCCATATGGGTCATCCTACTGCACGTCACAAGTCAAAACAGTGCATGCCGGCTACCCAATGAAAGGGGATGACCTAGATGGATCGCCCTATTCTGTGCCAATCTAATTTTTTATGCATTTAAGGTCCGAAACTCATCAGAGCACTTTCAAATGCTTTCAAATCAATTCAACACTTCCAAAAGGCTTTAAAAACTTCTCTAACTTACAGAAACTTCAATTTTGGCATACTTGATGGAGCTTTTCAAATCCAATATTTTGGACTATCTGAAACATCACAAAAATATTCTCCAAAGATAAAAAAACTCATTAGTAGTCTCCTCAAATAATTTATGATCATCAAAATCAATTCTTGGAGCCACAATCTCTCCTTGTTTGATGATAATAAAATATTTGAGTATTCATAAAATAAGTCCATAAAGCTCAAAGAATTGAGTTTGTGAAGCAAATGTAGGAACATGCCAAAGATTAAGCATAAAAAATCATGAGATACATATTTTCAACAAGTTGTAATATTTTGATTCATTTTACTAAAACTTATTTGTGAAGGTATAAGAGTTTTTTTGAAGATTATTTTTAATCAGCAAAATCCTCCCCTTTCTTCTATGAGATAGATGAAAGTAATTATTTTGACCATTTTGAAAAAGATCTCCTCCTTTCTTATATAAAAAGTGGTCAAGTTATAAAATTTTTCTTATTGAAGCAAAGATGGTTTATAAAAAAAAATTCTTCTTCTCTTCCTTATTTTTAGTATTAGGGCAATATGTATAAAAGAAATTTTTCTTTCTCTTTTTTTTATTTTGATATTAAGGCAAAGATGAAAATAATAGAGCAAAAATTAAAAGAGAAGGTATTAAAGCATTTTGCAAAATCAAAAATAGATGTATTAGGGTATTTTGATATCAAGGCAAAAATGAAGATATCAGAGCACTCAAGAAAAATGGATGTATCAGACTATTTTTCAAAAAGTATCAAAATAAAAGTAAAGATAGATGTATCAGAGTGAAAAATGGATGTATCAGAGACGTATCAGAGCAAAATACTATATTATATCAGAATAAAATTCAAAAAAATTTGCAAAAAAATTCAAGATAGACTACTTTCTCTTTCTCTCTCTTTTTGACATCATCAAAAAAAAAATAGACTAAAGAGAGTAAGATTTTTAATGATTGTATATCAAGTATCAGAGTAATAGTGTAGTCATTCAAATGTAACAGTCATTCATTCATTCAAAAATAGTGGACCATACAAAGTGATAATAAAGGATAACTTCATTCATTAATTACAACAAAAGGAGAGGTTACAAGAGTCATCATATATATCTATGAGTAGAAAGTTCTCATACATTCAACTACTAAAAAAAATACAACAACTAAGTAACCTAAAAAGTCTAGAACAAAATGATCAGATCAGTGAGAATGGGCATCGAGCTCAAGATCAAGATAAGTGAAATATAATCAGCCTCATCCTCGATCGAAGGGTCTGGTCTGAGTGGAAGATGTCGGGGGATGAAATGCAATGGGCTGGACAAAAGCTGGCTCACTGGATAAGGAGGGCCTGGATTGGAGTTGAGTCCTAATGGCATCTAGCTGGGACAAGATTCCTCTCACTAAAATTTGAAACCCATCTAGATCAGAATAGATGAAGTCCCTAGAATCTCTGATATCTGCTCGGATCAGCTCAAGTGAAGAACGAAGCTGGCTGTGGAGTCTCTGTCTCTCAAGCTAAATCATCCAACTGAAGTGAAGAGATGGTAGATGTGCTCGCCCCTGTCGATAGTGAATCTAAAATCAGTCTGATCTCTTTCTTAATGTCAAAAATTCTATCACTGAACTTGAGTAGAAAACCCTCCACACTCTCTAGTTTAGTACTCAGATTAGATAAGAGCTCCATCAATGAGGATATGTGTGGCACGACTGAAAAGTCTGAAGAAGGATCAGAAAAAGAACTCGACGGAGGCTGACGATACTGTTGCTGCTGCTGTACCTGCTGGAGAATCTACTCCTGATACTGCTAAAATTGATGGAGCTACTGAAGAACTTGATCCTGGAACTATTACTGCTAAACAGATAGAATATCTGTCACTCTCTCAGCCAACAGTCCCATATCATCCTCCCCCAAACTAAAAGATGGCATGGTACAGCTCAACAATGGGAGTACACTGATTGAGGGTCCTACCTCAGGCTCTGATACAGAGTGATCAACTGGATTCTACCTGGGCATTGGTGGTGAAGGTGGACCCTCCCCCTCAGCATGCTCCTCCTCCTCATCATCCTCCTCCTCGGTTGTAACTGCACGGCCCTTGGCCCTGCAGCCATCCACTCTGACAAACCCCATGCGTCGAAGGGAGTGATTGTTGTAGGTGTCGGTGTTTGACAATCTACAAACAACCTCTCCCTCAAACTCACTCCAGACTCCCTAAAAACACAGAAAGAGTCATACTATATGGCAAGGGAGCCTTGGATCTATTCAAGGCTTCCCTCATGGCATCGATCATCAAGAAAGGCAGATTCAGGGGAGTCTCGGAGACAATATGGTGCATCAAGCAAATATCCCTACCAATCATCAAATCATATCTTCTTCCTCTAGGGAAGAAAATTCTAGACAACATGTGGTGGAGCAATCTCATCTCCATGCTCAGATCTTTGGCTTCAATTTTCAAAAAACCTTCTACATCTTCTCTTCCAAGGATAGTCCTAAGTCCAATTTCTTTTCTGGGAAGCTCATCTAGGTAGCTACCCTTATAGGGCATCTGAAGGAGTCTACCTAGCCTAGATGCATTCAGAATGATTTGGATACCCTTCACAATTGACCTCAAAACTCCATCAGTGAAGACTAAATTAGAGTAAAATTCCTTGACAAGATCAATGTACACGGGTTCAGATAAATTATAGAAAAATCTTCATCCTTGCTTAATCAATTTTTCTTCAATAGAAAAATCATCACTCCTTAAGAAATGAAAGTCTACATTTCTTTTCAGAGCTACTTTTCTTGCAGATAGAGGGATCTTACTTGGTGTGATCGGTTGAGAGGCTTGAGCTGGTGCTTGAGTTGTCTTCTTCTTTCGTTCCTCGGCCTCCAAGGACCTCACTGACTTCTTTCTCTACGACAACCTCATTTTGGTGGCCATTGTCCCAAGGAGAGGAGAAAAATCGATCAAGAAGATAGAGAGGGATGAGGGATGGATGGAAATGAAGAGGAGAAGAGGGTTTAGGGGTGATTGTCATGGATTTTGCAAGTTAGGGCTTGAGATTTGATGGAGAGCAAGAGGATAAGCTGAGAGAGAGAGAGAGAGTTTACTCTAGGATTTGAGATGGAAATCCAAGATTTTGGGTGGATTTGAGGTCGGTGGAGAGCTAGGAGAGGAGCTTTAAGTTTGGGATGAGAGGAAGAGGAAAGGATATGGGGTTTGAGTCACCCCAAATGAGTTTTAAATGAGAGAGGAAATGGGTCGGCTCAAAGAAAAAAAAAACACATACCCATTTAATTAGGATGTCCCATGGGATGCCCCATCCAAGGTAAGTATCAGGTGATAGAAAAAATATTTAAAAATAAAAAAAAAAATTAAAAAAAATGAAATGGGTCATATCGACTTGAGATGATTATGAGGAGTTCAGATAAATTTTGATATGATTTTTGATAGAATATTTAACGAAAAAAAATTTGAGATGGTATCTGAATAGCACTGATGATTTTTTAATTATCCTAAAAAAATCTCAAAAAAAAGATAGATACCTCCCAAAATTAAGATAATGAAGTCAAGAGATTTTAGAAAGATATTGAGAGTGAAATTTTGATTAGAGTTCAAGCAGAAGGATCTAAGATGCCTAATTCTCTTCTAATTTTACAAAAATTATTTTCATTTAGTGCTTTGGTGAAAATGTCAACAAGTTATTTTTCAGTATTTATGTATTCAAGTGCTATATCATTATTTTGATCATGTTCTCTTATGAAATAATGTCTAATTTCAATATATTTTCACCTAGAGTGTTGGATTAGATTTTTGATCAAATTAATGGCACTAGTGTTATCATATCTTATGGAGATATTTTTAAGTTCAATACTAAAATCTATGAGTTATTGCTTAATCCATAAGATTTGAGCACAACAACTTTCGATTGCAATATACTCAACCTCGGCCATAGACAATGTTACCGAATTTTGCTTCTTGCTAAATCAAGAGATTAAGTTCACTCTTAAAAATTGACAAGTTCCACTAGTACTTTTTCTATCTAGTCTACATCCAGCAAAGTCTGCATCTGAGTAACCTATTAAGTCCATTGAAGATTGTTTTGAGAACCAAAGTTCTAGATTTTGTATTCTTTTTAAGTATTTAAAAATTTTCTTAATAGCATTTAAGGAGATTCCTTAAGATTTGACTGATATCTAGCACACATGCATACACTGAATATTATATCAGATCTTCTAGCAGTAAGATATAATAAAGAATCTATCATGCCTCTACAGAGCTTTGAATCAACATTTTTGTCATGTTCATCTTTATCCAATTTACAGGAAGGGGTCATAGATGTACTTATAATTTTTAAGCTCTCCATTCCAAATTTATTTAATAGTTCTCTTGTGTACTTACTTTGGGTGATGGAGATCCCTTCCTTCATTTGCTTGATCTGAAGTTCGAAGAAGAAAGTAAGTTCTCCCATCATGCTCATCTCGATCTCCCCCTACATGAGCTTGACAAATTCTTGGCACAAATCTTCATTAGTAGATCCAAATATAATATTATCAATATATATCTATATGACTAGAATTTCTTCATCTTTTCTTTTTATAAATAGAGTTGTATCAATTTTTTCTCTTGAAAAATTATTTTCTAGTAAGAACTTACTTAATCTTTCATACCAAGTCCTAGGAGCTTGTTTTAAACCATATAATACTTTGTTTAACTTAAATACATGATCTGAAAATTTATAACTTTCAAAACCTGAAAGTTGCTCTATATATACTTCTTCAGTAATATAACCATTTAGAAAAGCACTTTTGACATCCATTTGAAATAATTTAAAGTTTATAAAATAAGCAAAAGCAAGTAGCATTCTTATGGCTTCTAATCTAGCAACAGGAGTAAATATTTCATTAAAATTAATTCTTTCTTATTGATTATATCCTTTAGCAACTAATCTTGCTTTATTTTTTATTATATTTTCATCTTCATCTAATTTATTCTTATATACCCATTTAGTTTCTATTATGGGATGATTTTTAGGTCTAGCAACAAGTGTCCATACATTATTTCTTTCAAATTGATTTAGCTCTTCTTGCGTAGCAATTATCTAGTTATGGTCTTTTTCAGCTTCATCTATTATTTTAAGTTCTAGGTGTGAAATAAAAGCTACACAATTACAAACATCTCTAAGTGAGGATCTAGTTCTTACTCCTTATGTTAGATCATCAATAATTAACTCTTTGGGGTGATTGTGGACATACCCCCATTTCTTTGGAAGATTATCTATATCTTAAGGTTGTTCTTGAGTATTTTGATCATTGATGCTTTCATCCTCATATTTTTCTTCCAATTGATCTTTGTTTTGCTCATTTAAGTCATTAATGGTGAGCTCTTTTATTCTATCTTCTATGATACCTACATCATCAACATCCTCTCTCTTCCTTGATGGAAGATCATTAGCTTCATCAAAAACTACATGAATTGACTCTTCTACTGCTAGTGTTCTTTTATTAAATATTCTAAAAGCTTTGCTAGAAGTGGAATAGCCAAGAAAGATAGCTTCATCAGATTTAGCACCAAATTTACCTAAGCTATCTTTGCCATTATTTAAAACAAAGAACCAGCAACCAAAAATATAAAAATATCCTATATTAGGTTTTTTACTTTTCCATAATTCATATGGTATTTTCTTTAAAATTAATTTTATTAAAGCATGATTTAAGATGTAACATGTTGTGTTGATTACTTTTGCCCAAAAGTATTTTGGGACCTTACTTTCACACAGTATGGTATGGGCTATTTCTTCTAGAGTTCTATTTTTTCTCTCTACTACTCTATTTTGTTGTGGTGTTCTAGGTGCTAAAAAATTATGATCTATACCTTTTTCATCACAGAATTTTTTAAAAATTTTATTTTCAAATTCAGTGCCATGATCACTACAAATTGAAATAATTGGTAAAACTTCTTCATTTGAAATCTTTCGATAAAACTTCAGAAATACTGAAAATGCTTCATCTTTAGATACTAAAAATAAAATCCAAGTGAAACATGAAAAATCATCAAAAATTATAAAATTATATCTTTTACCTCCTAGACTAGTTATTTTTGTAGGACCAAATAAATCCATATGTAGGAGTTCTAAAGGTTTAGAAGTTGAAAAAATATTCTTAGATTTAAAAGAAACTCTTATTTGTTTACCTAGTTGACATGTATCATAAATTTTATCTTTGTCAAAACTAATTTTTGGCAAACCAAAAATCAAATTTTTTTTAATGATTTTAGAAAGTGTATGCATACTGTTGGGTATAAAATACCCTCCAGCCGAAGTTTGTAAAAGACCGACCCTTCTAGGGCTTCTCCGACTTCCGACCTTGTGTGGCGTCTCTCTGAACCCCCCCCGACCATCCGAGCTTCCGGACTTCTCCGACAATGGGTTTCTCCATCCATCTACCGGACTGCTCCAAAGGTTCTCTAGGCCTCACTGTCAGCCGACCTTCTACAGTGATCATTATTATTCTCCGAGCTCCTTCCGGATTTCATCAATATCCGAGCTTCTTCGACAACGAGGTTTCTACGGTAATCAGACTCCATCCAAATTTCTACGGTGGTCAACTACCTTCAGGATTCCAACTAGGCTCCGGTGAGAGCCGAACTTCTACTATGAGCGGTCTACTCCGAACTCCTACAGCGAGCAGTCTGCTCCTAACTTCTACTACGAGTGGTTTACTCCGAGCTCCTACAGCGAGCGGTCTACTCTGGATCTCTACTGTAAGTAAACTCCATTCGAGCCCCTACTATAAATACATTTCTTTCGAACTTCCATTATAGGTAGACTTCAGCCGAGCTTCTTTGTAGCCGGATCTCAGACGAGCTTCTACAATAGGACAGGACCCACCGGCCAGATTGCTACTCTGAGCTCCCACGACAGCCAATCTTCGACTGAGCTTCTACAATAAACGACCTCCTTTCAGCCTTCTACAAGGACCAGACTCCGTCCGAACTTCCATAGCGGATGGATATCGGATGAACTTCTACAACGGACAGACTCCAGCAGCTAGATTTCTACAACGGCCAATCACCTCCGGTGTCTGCCGAACCTCCCCAATGCCAACCGAGGTTCACCGTCGGCCGACCCTCCGCCAGATTCCTCATGAAACTAGACTTCTCTGATGGATAATCTTCAGATGAGCTTCAACATCGGGCAAATCTCAGACGGACTTCCCTAGCAACCGGACCCCTACCAGTCTTCACCAACAGAAAGTCTCCATCCGAGCTCCTACAGCAGATGACTTCCGCCTGTAGCATCAGCACCTAAGGCATCCGACAATAGTGGACTCGTCAGCAGCCTCGAAAATATCCGAGCTTCTCCTAGATCGACAGTATAGAGAGCCATCCCTATCCATCAGACATCCCAGTCGAGCTCCAGCCGATAGATCTGAACTCTCCGACAAGTCACGACAATGGCCACCACCCTGCTCCACTCTCTGCAACTGATTCCATATGGCTCCACTACTCTCTAGCAAGTCGCGACAACGGACACCACTCCATTCTCCATAACAAACTCCACGTGACCCTGAACGACCCCTGACACCACTACTCTCCGTAACAAACTCCAGGCGGCTCTGAACAGCCCACTACCAGGCAGTTACAGACATCGCTGTCAATCTGTTACGCTCTCCGTCTATAAAAAGAGACCCCCAGATACGTTCTTCTCAAGCTCTAAACTCTATCTCAAAACTCTGCTAAAATTTTCACTCGAGCACTCTATTTCTGTTGAAGCAGAGTACTGACTTGAGCATCGGAGGGTCTTGCCGGAGCACCCTCAACTTCAGTTTAGACTTCTCTTGCAGGTCCCTATGCGGCCACAGTCATCTCGACTCCAGCAACTTCGACTTCGATGGAATTTTGCACCAACAGAATTGGCGCTAGAGGAAGGGTGTGTCTTCACAGTACCCTTGTTCTTAAAGGAGTGCTCAACGGGACTGTCTTCGATCATCTTCTCCGACATCCTCTTCTTCTTTCCCTACTAAATCTCTACCCGATGCCCCCCGAAAGGCATCCATCAAGCGATCCACAGCCTCCGCGGCCAGATCTCAACAATCTCTGTAAGACCCGACCTCATCTCCAACTTTCCAGGCTCCTCCTCCTCCGGTAATGGTGGTCGACAGATTCGTCTGATGCCGGCCTAAAAGTAGAAAGGATCGATCGAGGGCTCTGCCACAACTGGAGCTGCCAAGGAGGGAAGAACAGCCTGGAGATTGGCCTCCAATCGGCATCATTAACACCATCTCTGGAGGGCCCCGGAGGGGAGCGGCCAGTGGATCGGTCGGGCCGTCCAAGCGGCAAAAAATTGAAGGATCTATAACCTTTACTGAAGAAGATGCCTAGGGGATCCAGTTCTCCCATAATGATGCGATTGTAGTTTCTTTAAATATTGCTGATTATGATATATGCCGCATTCTTGTTGACAGTGGAAGCTCGGTCGATATTTTATTTTACGATGTATTCTCAAAAATATCCATCCCTGATGGTCGGTTAGGGTCGATTAGCTCCCTGTTGGTAGGGTTTACTGGCGATGCTGTGCCAGTGGAGGGAGTAATAACTTTGACTGTAGTTGCAGGTCAGTATCCAAAACAATCCAAAGCGCTGGTGGATTTCCTGGTGGTGAAGGCACCATCTGCCTACAACGTAATTCTCGGCCGACCCGGCCTCAACGCCCTCCGAGCTGTAGTATCGACCTACCATCTGAAATTGAAATTTTTTACCAACTAGGGAGTTGGAGAAGTTAGAGGAGATCAAGCCCTGGCAAGGCATTGCTATAATATAGCCCTGCAAAGAAGTGGTCAGCCTGACCCCTGTCTGATTGATGGATTGGACACCCGTGATGACCTGACTGAAGAACAGGATGGGCCAATGGAAGATCTTGTCTCAGTTCCTTTGAATGATGGGAACGAAGAGCACATGGTGAAGATCGGCTCCAGCTTGGGAAAAGAGGTGCGGACACAACTTATTAATTTCCTACAAAAGAATGCGGATGTTTTTGCTTGGGTTCCGACGGACATGCCAGGGATCGATGCCGAGGTTATGGAATACCATCTGGCTGTTGACCCCAAACACCGACCAATGAAGGAAAAAGTTCGAAGTCATGCATCGAAAAGACAAATGGCAATAGCTGAGGAAGTTGATAAACTCCTGAAAGCCGCGTTCATCAGAGAGGTCAACTATCCGAGCTGGGTTTCCAATGTGGTCCTGGTTAAAAAGACGAACGGTAAATGGAGGATGTGCATAGACTTCAAAAAGCTGAATAAAGCCTGCTCGAAGGATAGTTATCCTCTACCCAGAATCGACCAATTAATGGATGCAACATCGGGCCACGAGCTTCTCACTTTCATGGATAAATTCTCCAGCTACAATCAGATCAGGATGACGCCAGAGGATGAAGAAAAAATCACTTTTATTACTAACCGTGGCCTTTATTGTTATAGGGTCATGCCCTTTGGCCTAAAAAATGCAGGGGTGACATATCAGCGGCTGGTGAACAAGATCTTCAAAGAGCAGATCGGCCGCAACATGGAGGTCTACGTGGATGACATGCTCGTAAAAAGCAAATCCTCGATGAACCACGTCGTTGACCTTGAGGAGACCTTCACGCCCTTCGAAAATACAAGATGAAGCTGAACCCAGACAAATGCACTTTTGGAGTAACCTCAAGAAAATTCTTGGGCTTTATGGTATCGGGGCATGGGATTGAGGCAAATCTGGAGAAGATTCACGCCATCCAAGAGATGACTGCCCCGAGGTCAATAAAGGAAGTTAAGCGCCTTACCGAGAGAGTAGCGGCTCTAAATCGTTTCGTTTCAAGATCGACCGAGCAGTGCCTACCTTTCTTCCAGACCCTCAAGCAGTCGAAGAACTTCTGTTGGACCACTGGATGTCAGCAAGCGTTCGAAGAGCTGAAGAACTACCTCGGCTCATCTCTACTATTGGCAAAGCCCGAGCTTGGAGAGGAGTTGTTCCTGTACCTGATGATCTCCCCTGTGGCCCTCGCTGCAGTTCTGATTAAGGAAGAAGCAGGAACTCAACAGTCGATCTACTACATAAGTCGAGTATTGAGAGATGCCGAAACCAGGTATACTAAGTTAGAGAAACTAACTTACGCCTTGTTGATTGCAGCTCGATGGCTTCGACCTTACTTTCAAAGACACACCATAACACTGCTCACTAACCAGCCGATCAAGGCGGTTCTGCATTGAGCAGATGCCTCTGGGAGAATTGCGAAATGGGCGGTCGAGCTCACGAAATTCGACATCGACTATCGACCTCGGCCAGTGATCAAAGCCCAGATATTAGCGGACTTCATGGTGGAATGCACTATCTCGGAGGAGGTCGAGCTTGGACGAGATGGAACCAATGACCCAGGGCTTCGGCCGAACTCTTCTAAAGAAAAAGCTGATCTCCTTGATGATTTTTGGGCCCTCTACGTGGACGGTTCCTCCAAAATGTCAGGCATGGGCGTGGGCCTGATCTTGATCAATCCTGATGGAATTATCACAGAGTATGCACTGTACTTCAAGTTTTCTGCGATAAATAACGAAGCAGAATATGAAGCTCTGATTGCATGACTAAAGGTCGTCAAAGAATTGGAAGTAGATCGGCTTCAAGCCTACAGTGACTCTCAATTAGTGGTGGAACAGGTCAACAAAAATTATGAAGCTCGGGAGGACAGTATGGCCAAGTATCTCAAAAAGGTAAAGGAGATCATCCCTACCTTCGGCAGCTTCGACATCAAGCAGATCCTAAGAGCTGAAAATACCAGGGCCGACCTTCTCTCCAAGCTGGCTACACTGGCTCCGATTGAACTACCTAAGGAAGTCTTCTTCGAAGTTCTGAGGCACCCAAGCATGGAAGAATCACAGTCTGTGATGGAGATCAGCCATGAACCCAGTTGGATCGACCCACTAGTTGCATACCTCAAGGACGGGGTCCTTCCTCCTGATGCAAAAGAAGCTCGAAAACTTAAGAACCAGGCCTCCCGATATATCCTTTACGAAGGCAAGCTATACAAGAAGTCGTACTCCTTACCCCTCCTGAAATGTCTCCGATCTTCTGAAGCCGACTTCGTCTTGAGAGAGATACATGAGGGAGTCTATGGAAGTCATCTGAGGGCCAGATCTTTATCCCACAAGCTGCTCCGTCAAGGCTATTACTGGCCTACCATGTACCATGACTCCATCGAATATGTCAGAAGATGTGACCGGTGTCAGAGATATGCAAGTGTACAAAAGCAACCTACCTCCAAACTAACACCATTGAGTGCCTCATGGCCGTTTGTGCAATGGGGGATGGATATCCTCGGGCCTTTTCCTATGGCATCCGAGTAGCGAAAGTTCCTCCTGGTGGCAATAGACTATTTCACCAAGTGGGTCGAAGCTGAACCTTTGGCAAAAATCATAGAAGCTAAAGTGCAAGACTTCATCTGGAAGTCAATTGTTTATAGGTTCGGCTTACCCAGAACCC
This sequence comes from Elaeis guineensis, assembly GCF_000442705.2. Taxonomy (NCBI): domain Eukaryota; kingdom Viridiplantae; phylum Streptophyta; class Magnoliopsida; order Arecales; family Arecaceae; genus Elaeis; species Elaeis guineensis. The sequence goes on from NC_025997.2 coordinate 52,226,107, forward strand.
TCATTACCGATAATGGGTGACAATTTGCTAGGGCTAAGTTTGCCGAATTTTGTGAGGACCTGAATATCTCCCATAACTTCACTTCGGCAGCCCATCCGCAGGCAAACGACGAGGCCGAAGTGACTAATAGGACTCTGTTGCAAGGTATCAAGGTGAAACTTGAAAAGGCAAAGAGAACTTGGGCAGACGAGCTTTATCATGTGTTGTGGGCATACCGAACTACTCAAAGATTGTCCATAGGGGAGATCCCCTTTGCCCTGGCCTTCGGGACAGAAGCCGTGATCCCGATTGAACTCAAGCTTCCGTCCGCACGAGTTGTGGCATTCGACGAGCGATGCAATCTGCAGGATCTCAAGGCCAACCTCGACTTGTTAGAAGAAAAGTGGGAAACAGCTCAAGTTCGGATGATGGCCTACAAGCAGAAAGTAGCCCGCTACTACAATTTCCGGGTCAAAAGCAAAGTCTTCAGAGCGGGGGACCTGGTACTACGATGAGCCGCTGTCTCACAACCTCAGAATCAAGAGAAACTTGCTCCAAACTGGGAAGGCCCGTATGAAGTTAAGGAGGTGGTCTGGCCCGGAACATACTATCTAAAAGAGCTCGGAGGAGCAGAGCTTCCACGACCATGGAATTTAAAAAATCTACGAATGTATTACCAATAGTTTTGTCTTAAATAAAAGTTTCATACTTGCATATTTTTCTTTTAGCATGAGTTTAGGAACAGGAGGGGAACCTCGTCCTAACACGAGCAAAGACGAAGGTCTGATTTCTTAAAGATCGGATGGGGGGAAAGGCCCTCGCAACGGTCCATATGTGCCCCCACAATCTTGTTAGGAACAGGAGGAGAACCTCGTCCTAACATGAGCAAAGTCGAAGGCCCAATTTCTTAAAGACCGGATGGGGGGAGAGGCCCTCGCAATGGCCTATATGCGCCCCCACAACCTTGTTAGGAACAAGAGGAGAACCTCATCCTAACATGAGCAAAGTCGAAGGCCCAGTTTCTTAAAGATCGGATGGGGGGAGAGGCCCTCGCAATGGCCCATATGCACCCCCACAGCCTTGTTAGGAACAGAAGGAGAACCTCGTCCTAACATGAGCAAAGTCGAAGGCCCGATTTCTTAAAGACCGGATGGGGGGAGAGGCCCTTGCAACGGCCCTTATGTGCCCTCACTGCCTTATTAGGAACGGGAGGAGAACCTCGTCCTAACATAAGCAAAGTCGAAGGCCCGATTACTTAAAGACCAGATGGGGGGAGAGGCCCTTGCAGCGGCCCTTGTGTGCCCCCACAACCCTGTTAGGAATAGAAGGAGAACCTCATCCTAACATGAGCTGAAACTGACTATCGAAAATAAGAGGAGAGCCTCATCCTGACACGAACAAAGGCTCGATTGATCAAGATCGGATAAGAAGGAAAGCCTCCTCAACGGCCCCTCTACACTCTCACGACCCCATCAAGAGCAGAGGAAAGATCCTCACTCGAACACAGAAGAAAAGGAGAGATGAAAAGAGAAAGCGACGAACTACACTAGCGATAAGTGAAAAATGAACTACATCAAAGGCACAAAGGACCTTGTCTCAACGAGAAAGAAAATCCTTATCGAAACTCTCTAGACCTTAAGGGCAAATCAATACAGCGACGATCAGGAATCTTCAAACAATGTCGACGTCGGACAAGATGAAAGACAAAAGAAGCTCGGTAAACAACGACTCGAAGCAAGAATAGATGAGGTAATGAGAAAATTTTTTTTTTATTTCATTAGTAAAGTGTGTGTTACGAAGCCTTTGAAGGTCGAGACTCAAGGGACCTCATCTCAATGAGGAAGAAAATCCTTATCAAAAATCTTCAGTCCCTAAGGGTGAATCAGCACTGCGACGACCAGAAATCTTCAAACAACGTCGATGTCGAACAGGACAAAAGATAAAAGAAGTTCGATAAATGACGACTCGAAGTAAGAGCAGATGAGGAATTACAAATTACGCCAACGCCAAACAAGATGGAAGACAAAGGAAGTTCGGTAAACAACCATTTAATATCAGAATGGACAAGGTAATAGATAATTTTATTTTCATTTCATTGGTGAAGTACACATTACAAAGCCTTGAAGGCCAAAAACAAAAAGAGAAATGACCAGAGAAGAAAAAGAATACAAAAAATAAGAGGACAAAAGTTCTAAGGAAGCTCGGCTTCATCAGACTTCGAACTCTCAGTTCCGACCATCGTCAAGGATTACTTTAAGTACCTGACTTCTTCTTCCAGCCCCCTTTTCAGCAATTACTCCAGCATTATCTTCAAAGTACATGTAGACGCCATCTTTTTCGTGCCATAGGTCCTGCTGCCTCACGATGATGGCGGACATAACCTTCTTTTAGAGGTCAGATTTCTCCACATAATGACGCACACCGAGAAGCACTCGCGGTCAAAGATGTGCCTAAGCACGGGCTCGGGATGATCAAGGCGAAATACAGCAGGATCTGTCTCTTCTACCCTTGCCTTCTTCGCCGACCCGGAAGTTGCAGCGCCTTCTCGCTCATGGGCTTTGAGATTCTGGGCCAACATCCGAGCCACGTCCGCACCCATATCTGCAATGAAGGATGATCGGCACAGTCTATGAACAGGGCTACGGAGGTGGAGAAAGTTCTGGGGCTAACCTAGGCTGGTATGAGGGATGCAGGGATGCAGAGATGAGGACGACTTGAAGGATGCCTAAGGCCAAGAGGGAAGGACCGAAGAAACTCCCATTCAAAGTGAAATCCCCGAAGGGGGGAGACGGGTTTAAATAGGCGATGGGGTTCAGAGCAATAATGACTACAGGACTCCTCTGGCCAGTCCATGACCGCCGTGTGGCCCACTCACCGTGGCAAGCGGCTGAAGGTGGCCGACAATTAGTAAAATCATTATTGCATCGTACTTGGGGCAGCACTCCGATAGAAATTTCAAAAAGAAGAAATCTTTTTCGAAAAGGCTCTAGTACCAGCGTGCCGAACGCCAAAATATCTGGCAACGTCTGAGTGTGGCAATCGAGGGGGGCAACTTCGATCGTGAGAATTTCTCTATACTTTCTTCATTCGGAACCCAAACTCGAAAGTAAGGGGACTGGTGTTGGGCATAAAATATCCTCCGATTGAAGTTTGTAAAAGACCGACCCTTCCAGGGCTTCTCCGGCTTCCGACCTTGTGTGTCATCTCTCTGAACCCCCCCGACCGTCCGAGCTTCCAGACTTCTCCGATAATAGGTTTCTCCATCCATCTACCGGACCGCTCCAAAGGTTCTCTAGGCCTCACTGTCAGCTGACCTTCTACAGTGATCATTATTATTCTCTGAGCTCCTTCCGGACTTCATCAATATCCAAGCTACTTCGACAACAAGGTTTCTATGGTAATCAGACTCCATCCAAGTTTCTATGGCGGTCGACTACCTTCAGGATTCCAACCGGACTCCGGTGAGAGCCGAACTTCTACTACAAGCGGTCTACTCCGAACTCCTACAGCGAGCGGTCTGCTCCTAACTTCTACTACGAGTAGTTTACTCTGAGCTCCTACAGCGAGCGGTCTACTCTGGATCTCTACTGTAAGCAAACTCCATTCGAGCCCCTACTGTAAACATATTTCTTTCAAACTTCCATTACAGGTAGACTTCAGTCGAGCTTCTTCATAGTCGGATCCCAGACGAGCTTCTACAATGGGACAGGACCCACCGGCCAGATCGCTACTTCGAGCTCCCACGACAGCCGATCTTCGACCGAGCTTCTACAATAAGCGGCATCCTTTCAGCCTTCTACAAGGACCAGACTCCGTCCGAACTTCCATAGCGGATGGATATCGGACGAACTTCTACAACGGACGGACTCTAGTAGCTGGATTTCTACAACGATCAATCACCTTCGATGTCTGTCGAACCTCCCCAATGCCAACCGAGGTTCACTATCGGCTGACCCTCTGTCAGATTCCTCATGAAACTGGACTTCTTCGATGGATAATCTTCAAACGAGCATCAACATCGGGCAAATCTCAGACGGACTTTCCTAGCAACCGGACCCCTACCGGTCTTCACCAACAGAAAGTCTCCATCTGAGCTCCTACAGTAAATGACTTTTGCCGGTAGCATCAGCACCTAAGGCATCCGACAACAGTGAACTCGTCAGCAGCCTTAGAAACATCCAAGCTTCTCCTAGATCGACAGTATAGAGAGCCATCCCTCTCCATCAGACATCCCAGTTGAGCTCCAGCCGACAGATCCGAACTCTCCGACAAGTCACGATAATGGCCACCACCCTGCTCCACTCTCTACAACAGATTCTGCATGGCTCCACTGCTCTCTGGCAAGTCGCGACAACGGATACTACTCCATTCTCCATAACAAACTCCACGTGGCCCTGAACGACCCCTGACGCCAGTACTCTCTGTAACAAACTCCAGGCAGCTCTGAACAGCCCACTACCAGGCGGTTACAGACGTCGCTGTCAATCAGTTACGCTCTCCGTTTATAAAAAGGGACCCCCAGATACGTTTTTCTCTAAGCTCTAAACTCTATCTCAAAACTCTACTAAAATTTTTACTCGAGCACTCCATTTCTGTTGAAGCAGAGTACTGACTTGAGCATCGGAGGGTCTTGCCAGAGCACCCCCAACTCTGGTTTAGACTTTCCTTGCAGGTCCCGACGGCAGCCGCGGTCATCTCGACTCCAGCAACTCCGACTTTGGCAGAATTCTGCACCAACACATACTAATATGTGCAAGCCTATGGTGCCAAAACCAACTAGTCTCATTGATTTTAGCATTTATGGCCACAAGATATTGCATATTTTGTATGGAGAGATTATCCAAATCAACCATGTATACATTGCCATGTCTATATCCAATGAATCTAGTATTATCATCAAAAGGACTAGTTATAATGCACATAGATAATTCAAAAACTACTTTATAACCTTTATCACATAATTAACTAATACTTAAAAGATTATGCTTGAGACCATCTACAAATAATATATTTTCAATACAAGTGGAGAGAGTGATACCAATGTTACCAATGTCGATGATCTTTCCTTTGCCATTTTCTCCAAAGGTGACCATCCCTCCATTTTTAGCTTCCAATATGATGAATTTAGATTCATCACCGATCATGTATCTTGAGCATCCACTATCAAAATACCACTTCCATTTTGTTGCTTGGGATGCAAGATACCCTGTACACATAAAGTCAAGTTTTAACCTTAAGTACCCAAGCTAACTTGGGTCCTTTGGGGTTAGTCACAATGGTTCCTTTTAGAACCTATATTTTCTTAATATTTCTATCAACAAATTTATTTGATAAGTATGTATAAGCTTTATGTCCTACTTTACCACATTTAAAATAAGTAATATTTGATAATTTATGTAGGAACCAGATCTAGAATTTCAGGATTAGATCTTGAAACTTTTTCAAGATCAGGCAGCGGAAAACTAAAATAAATCAAAATTTATTTTCTAAAATCAGAGAATCTCTAGATCTAAGATCCTATTACATGATTATTATAAAGTATTAAATCATAAATTAAAATATATAGAGCATGAGCTACATGTTGATCATATCAACATGCTCCTATACTACATCTAATGTGTGTATTAAACAATAGATCATATCTATTACCTTGCAAGTTAGATGTTCTAACCTTGCAGATCCGAGCTTGAGGATGATGTTACAAACCGCACACGCATTCAGTCTCTAGGAGTTATCCACACGAGCCCATGAATCTCGACCAAAAGTTCTGCTTCAGGAAATCAGCATAGTATGCTAGTACTGCACTGATCCTTCTTCGATGGTTGATCAGGTGCCTCCTTCTTCTTGATTTGGGCTCTTCCAAAGATGAGAAGTAGGAGGAAGAGTTTAGATCTGAGATGCTCTCAGAAAAATTCAAGATTGAGGAAGGGAAGAGATGAAACTAACAACCCTAAAAGAAGACCCTCTTCTTCTTCTCTTTACTCTCTCATAGACACCCTATCTTGTGTCTATTATATCTCCACGACCCAAAGATCTTTCTCTATAATTTTTGGATGCCCCAAAGGTCTCTCAAATATCTATGTCTTACAAAAATTATATAAAGAAACTCATTTTATAGAGAGAGATATGATAGAGTCCTTGTCTAGGTCAAATACCTAGTCAAGGCTTATCCAAACATGGCAAGATAAGGGGTGCCTAACTCTTGGGTGCCTCATCCTTATTTTCATGCATGACTACTAGAAAAGGGTACACAATGTGTACCCTAAAACCCATAAAAATTTCAAAAAAAATCTGAATAAATTTGATGCAAAAAGGAAAGAGTTTTTGATTTCTAAAACTCTATCTCATAGAATTTGAAATCCAAACTTATTTCTACTTTGATTTGATCCACAACCACTTTCCATGTATGAAAGAAAAAAGAAAATCTTTTGGACATAGAAAAGACCTGGGAGAGGGCTTTTGTCATACAAAATAAGAGAAGATTGGCGTGGAATAAGAGAGAGGGCATGGGGGGGCTTATGTGGCGCAAGGTGGAATCCTAGTCTTACTAGGATTCTTTCTTATGACTTATTTTAATTTGGTTTCTCAAACCAAATTAGATCAACCCAATTAAAATAGGTCTTAACCCAATTAAAAATTTAATTCAATCAGATTAAATTAAATTTAAATCTGATTTAATTTTTTAATCAAATTAAAAATTAGGTTGATCCAAGTCCTAATTGAACTAGGACTAGTTTTTTCCTTGCACTTGGCTTATCCAATAAATCAATGGGACTTGATCCAATCAAGCCCAAACCAAATCTAATTAAATTATATTCAATTAGACTTAATCTCAGCTCATTTGCTTAATCAAATTAAGCCAATTAGCAATCGAATTGCTAATCGATCCTCCTGCAACACTTGCATTAGGTTAAATGTCAATCGTATTGATCATTTAACCCTAGAATGATTCTTAATCATTGATCAACCATCCGATCGGATCATGAACTCTAATGTGTGTGACCTCATAGGTCTGAATCTAAGTTGGTAGCATAGAAATAAATTTTTATACTAATCAAAGTGATCATCTAGCAATGGTACTCGATGATCGGATAGGTCGAATGTGTAGAACAATATCCTTAGAACCCATGCGGATATAGTTTTCATATAATTCATCCCCTTGACCAAAATGATCATAGGACACCTCAGAGTTCAACTGTCAACTCTGATTAGGTTGTCCACATTGTATTTCAAAATATCAAATCCATCTGATGGATTATCCTGGCCAAGATTTTGCTAAATTAAAATACAGTGACTCGTTCTTCTCCAACTCTTGGAGTGGTTAATCCCATCTCGATCACTCTCTGACTTCGCAAGTACTTGACTATGCCCAGAAGCCTTCCGTCACTAAATTAGAAATTTAGTTAGTCCAGTACCAAAGCACAGTGAGTTGCTTGCAAGTCACTGAGGTGATCTCAGGTCTGAGGGACACTTATACCTATATCCCATCAGAGACATTCTCGACAGTAAAATGCTCTGGAGTTGGTCATGTTCAATGATGATGTACCTTTACATCTCATCTGTATGCCATACCAATATCTCCACACTCTTTGGTTAAGAGGACAACCAACCCATATGGCCTACAGTGACCTATGCTCGATAGAAGCTGTCGTCCTTATTAATAGCCTATCATTTGGTCGTGAACAGTTTTAATGGCTAATCGATAAATTTTCTCTTTATCGAATCTAAATAGTCCTAAAGACTTCATCATAACAATGGAGTTCATTAGAAGATGAAAGCTTATGATGAAAATGTCAAATATATTTTATTTATTAACAAATCAATTACCATACAAGATTGCTCAACCGTCAACAGGCTGACGATTAATTTTTGGGACATATTTTCCAACAACTTCCACTTGTCCTAAAGCCACTCGGCACAGTATCAAATAGCCATCTTCGACTTGTGGTTGTCGAACTCCTTTATCGCCAGAGCTTTAGTGAATAGGTCGGCCAGGTTCTCCTTTTCATCGATCTTCTGAAGGTCGACATCACCTCGATCTACGATCTTTCAGACCAGGTGGAAGCAGCGTAAAATATGCTTCATCCTCTGGTGTGCTTTGGATTTTTTTGCCTGAGCTATGGCACCAATGCTGTCACAGTAGAGCAGGACTGAACCATTGAGGGAGGGTGCTACTCTGAGCTCAGTGATGAATTTTCTCAGCCACACAGCTTCCTTCGTGGCATCCGATGCTGTGATGACTCCACTTCACAAATAGAGCTGCCACAGTATGCTGCTTGGAACTCTTCCAATAGATAGCTCCACCATTCAGAGTAAAGATATAACCCGACATGCTTCTACTGTCATCATGGTCAGATTGAAAGCTAGAGTCTGTGAACCCCATAAGTTTCAGATCTGACTTGCCATAAACCAACCATTGATCCTCAGTATTTTATCAAATACTTAAGGATGGCTTTAACTACTTTCCAGTGGTTTTCTTCAAGATCAGATTGGTATCTACTCACTACTCCTAGTGAGTATGCCACATCTGATCTTGTACATATCATGGCATACATGATAGATCCCACGATCGAAGCATATGGGACTCTACTCATATGCTTTCTCTCTTTAGAAGTTGTCGGACAATCCTTCTTAGAGAAAGAAATTCCATAGCCTATCGGTAGATAGCCCTTCTTGAAATTCTCCATGCTGAACTTCTTCAGCACAGTGTCTATGTACATGGACTGGGATAACCCAAGCATCTTTTTAGATCTATCCCTATAGATCTTCATCCCTAAGATTTAGGACTTCGCCCAAGTCCTTCATGAAGAACTGTGATGACAACCAAACTTTTATTTTCTGTAGTGCGGGGATGTCATTCTTGATTAAGAGAATGTCTTCCACGTACAAGATAAGGAATACACAACTAGACCATTTGTCCATTTATAGATGCAGGGCTCTTCTCCATTCTTAACGAAGCCATACATTTTGATCATCTTATCAAAATGCATGTTCCAACTTCGAGAAGCTTGCACACCTTGGACTCATCTATGGATGTAAACCCCTCAGGTTGTATCATATACACCTCTTCGATTAGCTCTCCATTCAGAAAAGCTGTCTTTACATCCATTTGCCATATCTCATAATCTAGATGGGCAGCTATTGCAAGCATTATCTGAATAGATTTGAGCATTACCACAGGAAAAAATATCTCGTCATAGTCAATACCATAACATTGACGATACCCCTTGGCAACCAGACGGGCTTTATAGGTCTCCACCTTTCCGTCTGCGCCCCTTTTCCTTTTGAACACCCATTTACACCCAATGGGTTTAACCCCTTTAGGTGGGTCAACTAATGTCCATACATCGTTGACCTTCATGGACTCCATTTCGAATTTCATGGCTTCAAGCCATTTCTCAAAATTAGGTCTCTGCATTGCATCCATATAGGTGATTGAATCCTCATCGTTCTCATCGAGTTCGATGGAATCACCATCTCGGATCAAGAAACTGTAGTATCTGTCCGGCTGATACGGTACTCTACCAGATTATTTTAATAGTGCAGGAACATTGAGCTTCGAATCTGATCTAATCAAATCCGACTCAGGTTCAGCATTGGTGTCGATCCTTCTACCTGTTGAACTTCATCAAGTTTAACTTTAGAGGCAATAGTTTCTTCACTAAGGAACTCCTTTTCTAAAAAGATTGTCTTAAGACTGACGAACACCTTTCGTTCATCAGCATGGTAGAAAAAATATCCTTTGGTCTCTTTGGGATACCCTATGAATATGCATCTATCAGACCTAGGTCCAAGTTTGTTTGTGACTAATCGTTTGATATAGGCCAGGCACCCCCAGATCCTAAGGTGTGAAAGTGTTGGCTTACGCCCTGTCCATATCTCATATGGAGTCTTAATTACAGACTTACTTAAAATCTTATTTAACAAATAACAGGTCGATTCGAGTGCATATCCCCAGAAGGATATCGATAGACTAGCAAAACCCATCATGGATCGGACCATGTCTAACAGAGTCTGATTTCTCCTTTTAGACACACCATTATGCTGTGGTGTTTCCTAGAGGAGTCCATTGGGAGAGAATCCCATTCTCTCCTAGATATGTGAGAAACTCACTAGAAAGATATTTTCCTCCTCAGTCGGATCGAAGAGTTTTAATGCTCTTCCCAGTTTATTTTTCTACTTCACTTCGACATCGTTTAAATATTTCAAATGAATCCGACTTATGTTTCATCAGATAGACATATCCATATCTGGATAGATCATCCATGAAAGTTATGAAGTAGAAATATCCACCTCTAGCACTTGTACTCATGGACCCGCATACATCAGTATGTCTAGGCCCAAGAGCTTAGTAGCTCTCTCACCTTTTCCAATAAAAGATGACTTGGTCATTTTATCAATAAGACAGGACTTACAGGTTGGAAGTGATTCACAATCACTGACTTCGAAGATTCCCTCTTGAGTCAACCTGTTTATTCTATTCTTGTTTATATGACCTAGTCTCTAGTGCCATAAGTAGATATCTGACACACTATCTAATCTAGGGTGCTTGCTAGTTGAATAGACTACATTAACAAGTTGTGATAATATATACACACCATTGTTCAAATATCCATAAAAAATAGTAACACCATTCATAATGATATTACAAACTTATTTCTTTATTGAAATTTCATAATCATTTTTGGCCAGAAGGCCGACAGAAATGATATTTAAAAAGAAATTGGGATAGAAATGACAATCATTAAGAACAACGATATGAGATTCAAATACAAGTTTCAAGATTCCTAATGCTAGAACTGGAACTGGTCTTCCATCTCCAACGTTCAGGAATCTCTCGCCTTGCTCGAATGTCCTACTGACTTGCAACCCCTGCAACGAATTGCAAATATGGTAAGGGCTATCAGTATCCAATACCCAGTCAGTTATATCACAAATAGAGAAATTGCAAGGAGTTATCATATAAATACCTTGCCCAGCAATAACTTGCTGCTTTCTTTGCCTGTTCAGGTCTAGGGAGGCAATGTACTAGGGACAGTTCCTCTTCCAGTGCCCCCACTTCTTTCAAAAGAAGCATTCAGCTTGACTATTATCGGGCTTGATCTTTTTGGTCTAGCCATGCACTGATGTCCCAGCCTGAACTTGCACCTTTTTCACTTTCTTCTTCTTGTTCTTCTTCCCTTTCTTAAAGGGTCAAGAACCAAAAGATGAACCTCCCACTAAGTTCACCGACTCCTTGTGGAGTTGGTGATCCTTCTCAAAGTTTTGAAGCAACCCCAGTAACCCGTGGTAGTTCACTTTAGGCTTTGTCATTCTATAATGAGTGAGGAATGGGAGATAAGACTTGGGCAGCAAGTTCAGTATTGCATCCTTCCCAAGCTGCTTATGCAAAGGAAAGCCGAGCTTGCTTAATCATTCCATCAGCTCGATCATGTACAATACATGATCAGTGACAGAGGCACCATCCCGTATTTTGGCATTGAAGATGGCACAACTAGTCTTGTGCCTCTCCACGTCATCGGGTATGCCAAAAGTATCCTCCAACACTTGAAGCATGTCCTTTGGCTGAGCCATCTCGAATCTGTGACTGAACTCATCGCTCATGGCAGCCAGCATTATACAGTGCACCGTGGTCTGATCACTGAGCCACTTTTGGTAAGTGTCTCTGACTGTTCCATGTGCATTGACAGCTAGCTCCTCAGGTGCAGGATCCATTATCACATATAAGATCCATTCATGCACCAGGACTATCTCAATTTTCGGTACAAGCTACCGAAGTTGGATCCCACCAACTTATCATTGTCCAACAATGATCGGAGCAATAGGGAAGTGGCCATATCTTCACAAAAGAAAATCATAACCTAATTAGTAATTGATTCATTAAACCTAAAGATTTGGACTTTAATCAAAAGATTTCTCCCACTATTTTATTCGAATTGATAACCTCTACCTCCAATTCGAGGAATTACCTTAATTTCTTAGTGGATACTAGAATCCACTTAGACTGCACACAAGCCCAACTTTGGTTGGCCAACCCATGTACATCTAAGGGTAGGTTCATAACCAATTGTTTCTTCAAATAATTTCTAGTAATTTTAATTTTGCCTCAGAAACCTAATCAGTAGGCTTTGGCCTCCACTGTAAGGATCAGGTTAGGTCCAACCATCAACATGACCATACTTGGTGCATCTAACCAACAAATGATTAAGCCCAACTTTGGTTGGCTCACCTAACCACCATTAGAGAGACACTTCCAAGTCGTCATATGATGAGTGATAATTCCATTAGTCAACAAGCACCAGGCCTTTGGGTCTGTAATGATTATTGAGTTAATTGACTCATTATCAAACACTTTAATGGGAGGCTATGACTCAGTTATCTCCATAACTTTATCATTTTAAGGACCTAATAATTTTAGAAGATTTAAATGATTTAGAGGTTGAGGTCGGATGAACCAGCTTATCATGATCCTCCCACTGGCTTCACCAAGTTAGCTTAAGGGAGACCATTAAAAGGGCTGGTCTAGGAGCACCTAAATCAGTCACACTGATTTACCTAGCTGACATGGGTCAGCTCGAATAGTCAAGTGATCCAATCAAAACATAATTTCACCAAGAGGCCAGGTAAGTTCGATCAGTGAGAGGGTCAGCCAAAGCTTGCCTTAGACACCATCAAAAATGGCCAGGTAAGCGGGCTCCCAATTAAAAACCACCGGTCTGATTTACCTTAGACACCAACTGGTTTAATTAGTTTCGATTAGATCAACCTAACAGTTCATGCTAGACCGCTTAGTCAAGAATCAAGTCTATTTAGTTCTCGTTAAAGATATGGACTTGACCAACTACAACTATTGTAATTGATCTAGAGAATTCTTGACCTAATCTAAGATAACAATTGATTAGATTTAGTCAATTCTCTAATTAAGTCCATCTTTAATCAAACCATAGGTCTAACCCAATTAATGGACCTAATTCCTACTAACCCATTAACCCAATGTGTTATGCTTTGTGTCTTAGGTTCTTTAATTCACAATCCTAAAACCTAATCAAACAACTTCTTAATTCTCAATTAAGTTTTGGGTTGAGGGTTGGGTTCGACTTTTCAAAAATAATTTTCATATTTATAAAATAATTTTACAATATGGTTCTACCAACCATATTGTATGTTTGATTCATAATTAAGATGTAAGTGAAATAAACATGAAACTACTTTAGATCTAATCTAAACAGGTTCATGTAATTGAAACAATTTCAACTTTAAACAATTTCTTTGCATAAAAATTATTAATAAAGAGATTTTATTTCAAATTTAAATATCTTTTAAATCTAATAAATTATAAATTTAATCTAGATCATATCTAACAAATTTATGATTAAAGATAGATCTACATGAACTAGGACAACCTTTGCACGGTAAGGGGTAAACCTTACAGTAGGACAATCCTGTAGTTCATAATTGATCTAAAATTTTAATTTTAGATTTAATAATTATATTATAAATTAGATTTAATTTAAAAAATAATTTAAGCATGTATAAATAATCATATAATAAACAACCTGGCTCTGATACCAATTGTAGGAACCAGATCTAGAGTTTCAGGGTTAGATCTTGAAACTTTTTCAAGATTAGGTAGCGAAAGACTAAAATAAATCAAAATTTATTTTTTAAAATCAAAAAATCCTTATATCTAAGATCTTATTACATGATTATTACATAGAATTAAATTAAAAATTAAAATATATAGAGCATGAGCTACATGTTGATCATATCAACATGTTTCTATACTACATCTAATGTATGTATTAAATAATAGATTAGAACTATTACCTTGCAAGTTAGACATTCTAACCTTATCGATCCGGACTTGAGCATGATGTTACAAACCGTACATACATTCGGTCTCTAGGAGTCATCCACACGAGCCTACGAATCTCGACCAGAAGTCCTACTTCAAGAAATCAGCACAGTATGCTAGTACTGCACTGATCCTTCTTCGATGGTTGATCAGGTACTTCCTTCTTCTTGATTTGGGCTCTTCCAAAGATGAGAAGTAGGAGGAAGAGTTTTAGATTTGAGACACTCTTAGAAAAACTCAAGATGGAGGAAGAAAAGAGATGAAACTAACAACCCTAGAAGAAGACCCTCTTCTTCTTTTCTTTACTCTCTCCTAGACACCCTATCTTGTGTCTATTATATCTCCATGACCCAAAGGTCTTTCTCTCTAATTTTTTGATTTCCTAAAGGACTCTCAAATCTCTATGTTCTACAAAAATTTCATGAAGAAACTCATTTTATAGAGAGAGATATGATAGAGTCCTTGTCTAGGTCAAATACCTAGTCAAGGCTTATCCAAACATGGCAAGATAAGGGGCGCCCAACTCTTGGGCACCTCCTCCTTATTTTCATGCATGTGTTATGATCCTGGTGGTGTACCCAAGGCCCAGGGGATCAAGGCTAAGGCCAAGATCCATCATTCATGAGGGCTTCATGGAGACTGTAGGGCTAGTTGGGCCCTAGGTTGAAAGGCTGTGGGCCTTTCAGGTTCTTGAGGTCTAGGTTATGTCGGCCTCAAGGGACCAACTCTTTATGGGCCAGGTCTAAACCCAGGAGAGGTGAGATTAGGTTGAGTCATGGGTGTACATGGGCTTGGGTGAACCTAATCTCCCATAGAGTTGGTCAAGGGAGTTTTGGGTTTGGGTCACTTGACCCGGTGTTTATATATACATGTACTTGTATAGTTTTGATTAAAAGCCAAGAAAATAGATGACTCTTTCTCCCAAGTCTTTCTCTCTCTTCTCCCTCTCTCTCCAGCAATCTTCCATGCACCAGGAGCAAGAAACCCTAGGGTTTCTTGCCACCAGTCTATAAAAGGAAAGAAAGGAAGGGAGGCGCTAGCCCCTTCCCCCTTGCAGCCGCCAGCCATTTCTTCTCTTCCCTCTCTTGTAGGCACCCAAACACCAAGTTCAGGATCTGAAATCTCTTGAGAAGAGGTTGGTACAAGTTCCTTTCAAATATAGAGTTGATCTGAGGTCATTTGAGGTGCGGGTGAGATCTCCATCAATAGATCTACAAAAAGGCTGCAGCAGGATAGATCTGCGAGGTCTGTCTCCATCTATCTTCTTCCCCATCTAGAATACCCCAATTTGAGATCTACAAATTGGAAGACCTCAGTCCAGGTCTGATCTGGTTGGGTACTAGATCTTGGATTTTTTAGAGGTGGTTTCAAAGGCATTCTTCATCTGGAATGAAAGGCTGACGAAGAAGACAGCAACCAAGCTGATTTCGTCAAGGGCCTTGGATCGTGTCCAGATGACTCTAGATCTATTCGTTGCTGGTTCTGCTACACCAAAGGTCCGTGGGAGGAGCCAGGATCATGCTCCAATAGTTGGTATCAGAGCCACGGTGGTGAGGAAGTGGTTCCAAGCACGAGAAGTTGAAGATCCCAAGTGCTGAAAATTTTCAGCAAGGTACCATCAAGGTATATTCTACACTTCTTGATTTTATATTGCTTGTTTGGCTTGGATCCAGTCATGGGCAGTAATATGAAGGTCGAGTTTGAGAAGTTTGATGGCAAGAAGAATTTTTCTATGTGAAAAATTTGGGTGGAGGATCTTCTGGTGCAAGCAGATCTGGATCAGGCTTTGGATGAGAAGCCTGAGGGAATGACAGATAGACAGTGGGTATCGTTGGAGAAGAAAGCATGCTTGGTGATCAGAGGATGTTTGGCGGATGCGGCGTTGTATTCGGTGCTGGAAGAAAAGACCCCAAAGGGCCTTTGGTCGAAGTTGCACACCATGTATATGGGGAAGAATATGTGCAACAAGCTAATGCTGAAGAAGAGGTTGTACAGTCTTCGGATGCAGGAGGGATCTGATGTGATTGGCCACATTCAGAGGTTCGACCAGTTGTGCACGGAGTTGGTGAATATCAGGGTGAAGCTAGATGAGGAGGATAAGTTCCTGTTGCTTTTGTGTTCACTACCAGGATCGTATGACTCTTTGGTGACTACACTGCTCTACGGCAAGGAGACTTTGGAATATGAAGACATGGTCTCGGTGCTGAGGTCTAATGAGCAGAGGAAAAAGTTGATCAGAGATCGGGCTCCCCAAGAGGGCTTGGCAGTAGGGGAGAGGACAGGTAGAGGCAGAGGCAGAAGCAAGTCCAAAGGGCAGTCCAAGTCCAGGAAGGGAAAGAGAGAGGTGAAATGCTTCAAGTGCAAAGAGTTCAAGCACTTCAAGCGAGAATGTCCACTATGGAAGAGCAAGAAGGGAGAAAGAAGTGGCTCAGAATCAGTGAGTGTAGTTGTTGGGCAGCAGGTGGAGGATGATCTACTTGTGGTATCAGATGGTCACAGGCATTACACAGAGGAGTGGACACTAGATTCTGCGTGTTCACATCACTACACACCACACAGGTCTTGGTTTGCGACATACACCAAGACAGATGAGGGATCAGTGACTCTAGGCGACAATCATCCTTGCAAAGTGGCTGGGATAGAGACAGTCAGGGTGAGGATGTTTGATGGGATTGTGAGAACATTGACAAATGTAAAGCACATCCCGGAGCTGGAAAAGAATCTAGTGTCACTAGGCTACTTGGAGCACAGTGGATACAACTTCAGCAGTAGGGCTAGAAGCGGAGTACTGAAAATCTCCAATGGAGCTATGGTGGTGATGAGAGGCAGGAGGTTGGATAATAACCTCTATCGCATGGAGGGATCTGTGGTGACCGGAGAGTCTGATGCAGCAGCTACAGCACAGGACCAGGAGGGGACTTACAGGATGTGGCACTACCGCCTAGGCCATATGGGTGACAAAGGGCTGAGAGAGTTGAGCAGGAGAGGACTCATCTCTGATCTGGAGGATGGTGCTACAGGGGAGATCTGTGAGCCTTGCCAGATGGGAAAGCAGAGAAGAGTTCAGTTCACCATCAGTACAGCCCGGAGTGCAGCCCCTCTAGAGTTAGTACACACAGATATGTGGGGACCAGCCCCAGTTTTAGCTAGGAATGGGGCCAGATACTTCATGACCCTGATTGATGATTTCTCAAGGAAGCTCTGGATTTACTTCATGAGAGAGAAGTCAGAGGTCTTCACCAAGTTCAAGATCTGGAGAGCTGAGGTGGAGAAGGAGCAGGGGAGGAGCGTGAAGTGTCTGAGGTCAAACAATGATAGGGAGTATACCAACAGAGAGTTTCAGGACTACTGTGAGGAGTGTGGGATCAGGAGACACTTCTCAGTTAGGGGGACTCCACAGTAGAATGGGGTGGTCAAGAGGATGAACAGAACACTTTTGTAAAAAGCACGATGCATGAGGCTACAGGCAGGGCTTCCAAAGGAGTTCTGGGTTGACACAGTTGACGCAGCAGGTTACTTGGTCAATCGGTCACCTCACACCAGGTTGGATGGCAGGCTTCCAGAGGAGGTGTGGTCTGGGAGGATAGTTGGGCTGGGCCATCTCTGAGTATTTGGGTGCACGGCCTATGTGCACATTGGAGCTGGTGAGCGGAGCAAGCTAGACGCCAGATCACGCAAGACGGTGTTTCTAGGCTATCCACGAGGAGTCAAGGGATACAGGCTGTGGGATCCCTTGGAAAAGAAGGTCATCATTAGTTAGGATGTGACTTTTGATGAGGAGTCAGTCCTACGGAGGCGAGCAGGCATGGAGGAGCAGCAGGAGCAGGAGGAGGTCCAGCAGGGCACTGCTTGACAGCTTACCTCTTTGATTTTGCCTCTTGCAGGTACTACTGGAGGACATGACATTCAGGTGGAGCACTTACCTAAGGTGTCTCCACAGGTGGAGAGGACTCGGATGGATGATCGAGGTGGAGAGGTCCAGCAGGAGCGAGCTGGACCGAGGATTGATATCGGTGTTGCCCTACACAAGCCCAAGAGGACCATCAGGCAACCGGACCGATATGGCTTCGAGGAGATGCTGTCATATGCCCTGGTGACAGTGAATGGAGACCCATATACGTATCAGGAGGCTATTAAGAGCCAGGACAGAGAGCGGTGGGTCCAAGCGATGTTCAAGGAGATGCAGTCTCTCCACCAGAACCAGATGTGGCGATTGGTGCATTGCCACAGGGGAAGAGGCCCATTGGCTGCAAATGGATCTACAGTCACAAAGACAGAGTGGAGCTGGTTGAGGCCTTGGGACACCAAGGTGGAGATTGTTATGATCCAAGTGGTGTGCCCAAGGCCCAGGGGACCAAGGCTAAGGCCAAGATCCATCATTCATGAGGGCTTCATGGAGACTCTAGGGCTAGTTGGGCCCTAGGTTGAAAGGCTGTGGGCCTTTCGGATTCTTGAGGTCTAGGTTATGTGGGCCTCAAGGGACCAACTCTTTATAGGCCAGGTCTGGGCCCAGGAGAGGTGAGATTAGGTTGAGTCATGGGTGTACATGGGCTTGGGTTAACCTAATCTCCCATAGAGTTGGTCAAGGGAGTTTTGGGTTTGGGTCACTTGACCTGATGTTTATATATACATGTACTTGTATAGTTTTGATTAAAAGCCAAGAAAATAGATGACTCTTTCTCCCAAGTCTCTCTCTCTCTCTTCTCCCTCTCTCTCCAGCAATATTCCACACATCAGGAGCAAGAAACCCTAGGGTTTCTTGCCGCCAGTCCATAAAAGGAAAGAAAGGAAGGGAGGCGCTAGCCCCTTCTCCCCTTGCAGCCGCCAGCCATTTCTTCTCTCCCCTCTCTTGCAGGCACTCAAACACTAGATCCAGGACCTGGAATCTCTTGAGAAGAGGTTGGTACAAGTCTCTCTCAGATCTAGAGTTGATCTGTGGTTGTTTGAGGTGCGGGTGAGATCTCCATCAACAGATCTACAAAAAGGCTGCAGTAGGACAGATCTGCAAGGTCTGTCTCCATCTATCTTCTTCCTTATTTAGAACATCCCGATTTAAGATCTATGAATTAGAAGACCTCGATCCAGGTCTGTTTTAGTTGGGTACCAGATCTTGGATTTTTTAGAGGTGGTTTCAAAGGCATTCATCATCTGGAACGAAAGGCTGACGAAGAAGACAGCAACCAGGCTGATTTCGTCAAGGGCCTTGGATCGTGTCTAGAAGTCTCCAGATCTATTCGTTGCTAGTTCCGCTGCACCAAAGGCCTATGGGAGGAGCCAGGATCATGCTCCAATAGCATGGACCACCAAGAAAGGGTACACAATATGTTCCCTAAAAGCCACAAAAATCCTAAAAGAAATCTGGATAAATTCGGTGCAAAAAAAAAAGAGTTTTGGATTTCTAAAACTCTATCTCATAGAATTTGAAATCCAAACTTATTCCTACTTTGATTTGATCCACAACCACTTTCCTTGTATGAAAGAAGAGAGAAAACCTTTTGGATGTAGGAAAGACCTGGGAGAGGACTTTTGTCACACAAAATAAGAGGAGATTGGCATGGAATAAGAGAGAGGGCATGGGGGGCTTATGTGGCGCAAGGTGGAATCCAAGTCTTACTAGGATTCTATCTTATGACTTGTTTTAATTTGATTTTTCAAACTAAATTAGATCAATCCAATTAAAATAGGTCTTAACTCAATTAAGAACCTAATTTAATCAGATTAAATTAGATTTAAATCTGATTTAGTTTTCTAATCAAATTAAAAATTAGGTTGACCCAAGTCCTAATTGAACTAGGACTAGTTTTTTCTTTGCACTTGGCTTATCTAATAAACTAATTAGACTTGATCCAATCAAGCCCAAATCAAATCTAATTAAATTATATTCAATTAGACTTAATCTCAGCCCATTGACTTAATCAAATTAAGTCAATTAGCAATCAAATTGCTAATCGATCCTCCTACAACACTTGTACTAGGTTAAATGTCAATCGTATTGATCATTTAACCCTAGAACGATTCTTAATTGTTGATCAACCATCCGATCGGATCATGAACTCTAATGTGTGTGACCTCATAGGTTCAAACCTAAGTCGGTAGTATAGAAATAAATTTTTGTACCAATTGAAGTGACCATCTAGCAATAGTACCCGACGATCGGATAGATCGAATGTGTAGAACAACATCCTTAGAACCCATGCGGATTGGTTTTCATATAATTCATCCCCTTGACCAAAATGATCATAGGACACCTCAGAGTTCAACTATCAACTCTGATCAGGTTGTCCACATTATATTTCAAAATATCAAATCCATCTGATGGATTACCCTGACCAAGATTTTGCTAAATTGAAATACAGTGACTCATTCTTCTCCAACTCTTGGAGTGGTCAATCCCATCTCGATCACTCTTTGACTTTGTAAGTACTTGACTATGCCCAAAAGCCTTCCATCACTAAATTAGAAATTCAGTTAGTCCAGTACCAAAGCACAGTGAGTTGCTTGCAAGTCACTGAGGCGATCTCAGGTCTAAGGGACACTTATACCTATATCCCATCAGAGACATTCTTGACAGCAGAATACTCTAGAGTTGGTCACATTCAATGACGATGTACCTTTACATCTCACCTGTATGCCATACCAGTATCTTCACATTTTTTGGTTAAGAGGATAACCAATCCATATGGCTTACAGCGACCTATGCTCGATAGAAGCTGTCGTCCTTATTAACAGCCTATCATTTGATCGTGAACAGTTTTAAGAACTAATCGATAAATCCTCTCTTTATCGAATCTAAATAGTCCTAAGGACTTTATCATAACAACGGAGTTCATTAGAAGATGAAAGCTTATGATAAAAATATCAAATATATTTTATTTATTAATAAATCAATTATCATACAAGATTGCTCAACCGTCAACAGGCTGACGATCATTTTTGGGACATATTTTCCAATAATTTGCTCATGGATGCATTAACAAAAATATTTTTCAAAAATTTTTATTTTTTAAGAGTGTTATAGCCAAGTCCGACTTTATCATATACAGCTTTTTGACTATCAATAATCATTTGAAGTTTGTTTGAACTTAATGTAAATCTATCAACTATAGATTTCAACTGGGTTATCTCTTCCTTTTGATCTTGATTTTCTTTTACAAGGGTTTCATTTAGGCTTGAAATTTTATCTTTTTCTTTTAATAGAGATTGATTCTTTATTTTTAATTCTTTATTTTTCCTATCAACTTCTTTTTTTTCTTTAGTTAATACTTGGTTTCTTAATTTTTGATTTTTATTTTTGATTTTTAATTTTCTTAGATCATCCAAAAGTTCATAAAAAGCTTCTTGCAGTTCATCATAAGAAAATTCATTTTGAGTTTCAGAAATTACCTCATTTTCATATACCATAAGGTACAGATTGACTTCTTCATGAGATTCTTCATCTGTGGTGGAGTCATCACTGTCGCTCGACGTAGCCATCATAGTATTTTTCTTTTTAAACTTCTTTTGACCTTTCTTGAGCTGGAGACATTCTGATCTGAAGTGGCCGGCTTCTTGTACTCATAACAGATGATGGGCTGTTCTTTTTTTTTTCTTTACTCGACTCTCTCTTAGCTAGTGATCTTCTCTTAGTCCCTTGTCTCCTTCTCCTCATGAAATGTCTGAATTTTCTGGTGATAAGAGTTAAGTCTTCATCTTCTTCACTGTTCTCTGATTTTTTTATATCTTCTTCTTCTTGAGCTGTCGATTTGAGAGCGATAGTCTTCTTTCTTCTGATCTCTTCCTGTTGCCCAGCTATGCAACCCAAGAGGGGGGGGAATTGGGTTTCTAAAAAATTTTAGAATTGATTAATTACTTATGATGAACAAGACAAAGATTTTAATTCAATATTAAATACCTAAAATAGGAATGCAAGGATATAATAAAGAAATAAAGTGAAGCGATAAAGCACACCACAAACACAAGGATTTATAGTGGTTCGGTGCCAACCCTGCACCTACATCCACTCCCCAAGCTCCTACTTGGGAATTTCAATCCACTATACTTGTATTCAACCTGAATACAAAACGTCGAAAACTCCGACACTAGCTATCCCAAGCTAGATCACTTATTTCTCGGGTACAAGTAAACCCAAAACACTCCGATTTCAGGTTCGGATCAACCTTTCCTTGTTTTGGAAATCCTCCAAAAACAAGAACAAAAACTCACAAAGAGTTAGAAAATTTTGAGCACAGATTAATACAATAACAGCTCCTTTAAATGAGCGAATATAACAATAAAAACTTTACTCAAATGAAGAACCCCTTTTCGGATTTTCTCAAAGTGGATGAACGCTTGAACGAATGCTTGAGAAGAGGTTGATTGTTGATTGAAGATCTCTTGAAAGCTTTGGAAGATCTCTAGATCAAGGTTGAACAATAGGCTTGAAAGATCCTCTCTTTGAAAGCTCTTGAATCTCTTTCACAATCTCTCGTGTAGATTTTGGATCTTCTTTTCTTTTTCTCTCAAATTATCTCGTGGATCCTCTCAATGAATTTTATCTCTCTTTTGATCTGCCGATTGATCTTCTATTTTCTCTCCAATTTGATCTGCTATTTAATCTGCAATTTCTTTCACCATTTCAAGCATTTTATAGCATTAAAAGCAAGAGAAAATAATTTAGGCAGATAAAGAGTCGTTAGAGCAATTTTAGGAAGCATAAAAGATAATTAAAACGGGCAAAAAAATAGCCGTTGCTGACATTTTTCATCGCAGGGGTCGACTCATGAGTCGACTCATGCTACAGGAGTCGACTCATGAGTCGACTTCTGTTGCACAGATCAGACAGTCTTGATTTCTGGATTTTTCGGCTCAAATCAGCAGAGGTCGACTCATGAGTCAACTCATGCCTTGTGGGTCGACTCATGAGTCGACTCACAGGTCGTGCCAAGCCAAAAATCCAGCGTGCCATGGGAATTTTTTTTTGCGTGCCAATCAGCTCATAGTGCCATGAGTTGACTCATGAGTCGACTCATGCACTTCAAACCTTCATAACTTCAAAAATATAAGTCCAAAAACAATGAAATTTTCACCAATAGTTTACAAATCATTTGTTTTATCAAATGATACTATCAAATCAGGATTTTAGTGAAATTATGATTTTGCCCTTGAAGAGCATAAGGACTTTTTCAATTTAAAATTGTTTGTATCCCTTCAATCTGCTTTGTAATCATCAAAATCAATCTAGGAGCAACAATCTCCCCCTTTTTGATGATGACAAAATATTTGAACAAAAATATTTATGTGAATGCATTAATTTCAAAAGAATACATTATAGGTGTATATGCTTGAAAAGAGTATGATTCTTTTGGCATGTAATATAAATAGTCATATGCAAAAATAATTTATCCATTTGCTTAAGAATTTGAAGATATGCTCATTTGATTATATGATTTTGGTGTTAGAGCAGAAAACTTATTTTTGTTATCAGATTGAGCTCTATTTTGAAAATTCCATTCTCATTTGATTTTAGTTTTAGCATCAGAGCAAAAAAAATACTTATGTGCTTAAAAAATTATGTGTGCCAAAGTATGTTTAAAAGTTGATTTTGAGCTTAAGTGAATTAACTCATTTTGAGCTTAAGATATATCAGAGCAAGAGAAAAGAAATAAATTTTGCAATGAATCAGAGCAAGAACAATAATTTTTACAATGTTATCAGAAAAGATTTTACAATGTATCAGAGTAAATGTTATAATATATCAGAGAAAATTTCACACTGTATCAGAGCAAATGTTATAATATATCAGAGAAAATTTCACACTGTATCAGAGCAAATATCAGAGAAACTTTCACACTGTATCAGATTAAATTTTATCATGTATCAGAGCAAGTTAAAAGAAATTTTAGGGTGTATCAGAGTAAATCAAATTTCTTAAGATGTATCAAGGTAAATTTCAAAAGATATATCAGAGCAAGTTTGAATTTTGAAATATATCAGAGCATATAAAAAATTACTTATTTGCATTGTACTTATGATTTTGCTTTTGATGGATGGCTTTTTGTTTAATTTCTGTCTGATATCAAATTTCTCAAATTTTGCTTAATTTCTTAAAATACCATTTTTGTTTAATTTCTCAAATTTTGTTTAATTTCTCCAAATATTTAATTTCTGAAATTTTTTGTTTAATTTTTCCAATTTTTGTTTAATATCTCCAATTTTGTTTTGTTTAATTTCTCCCCCTTTTTGACATCATCAAATATGGTTAAATATTCTTTAATTTCTCCCCTTTTAGAGTTTATCATAGAAGTTTGCTCCCCCTTAATATAGCAATTTTCAACAGCAAACAACAACAAAGAGAAGACAATTTTTCCACAAGAAGAATATATATAACCAAAATATGATCAATATCATTACAAAAGGTAGAAAAATGATTCCATTAAAAACATAATTGTTTCAATACATAGTTCTTAAAAATAAAATTCAACCAGCTAATTGTCAATACATGGCCCCAAGGTATAGATCCTAGAACAAAATACTAACACCTAGGATCTGGTAAAGATCAAGATAAGTCAATGATCGGAGTCATCAGATATAGGGTGAGGAGATGATGGATCAGAAATGCATCCTCTACCCCGTCTGCCTCTGCCACGAGTGGAGGTGCTGGCACGAGCAGGAGAGCGAGATGAACTGGGTGGCTGAGAACACTGAGAAGCCAAAGACTGAACAGAAAGGGTGAGTCTGATAGAATCAAGTACGTTCAGTGCTCTGGAAACAGATTGAAGTAGAGCAGTGAACTGAGTGGTAGCATGCTCACTCGATCCTTGGATTTCTTTCCTCAGCAATTCATATCCACCTTTTAGTGCTCCTCTGAGCCTACCAGCCTCTGCAGTGAGGTCTGTGACCTCAATGGTTGACTCCTGTGGCTTGGGATGGGCCAAAGCAAGGACTTGCCCCTGCAAGTCAAGAACTCTGCCAGTAAGTCTCCAGACAGTATCCTCAAGCTACTGGATCTTGATGGACTGATCTGATATCATTTGAAACACAGTGGAGATGTGGGGAGTAATGGTCTGATCAGAAGAGGTGGCTCCAGGTGCAAAAGAAGTACTACTCCACTGGCTAGACAGCAAAGAAGCCACACGCTGTGATATATGCTCGATCTGATCGTCAGCCAGTCTGAACTCTGAATGAGGTGCTCTGCTCTCTGGCTGATACACTGGTGTGGGCATCCTAGTAAACTCTGAAGGGCCAGCCTCAGTATCAGGAATGAACTGGATATGTGGTGATGCTGCCCTGAAGTCATGGACAGGAGATGATGGATCTTCTTCTTCTACTCTGCCTTCAGTTCTGACTTCAGCTCTATCTTCAGTTCTCTCTTCAGTTCTCTCTTCAGTTCTCTCTTCAGATCCCTTGATCCAACCACCATCAGTCTTTGTAAATCCCATTCGGTGCAGGCTGTGTTGGTTGAAAGTGTCCACATGAGAGAGCTTAGTAGCAGCCTCCCCCTCACAACTAACTCCAAACCTCCTGAATACTCTAGTAAGGGCCATACCATAAGGCAAGTGTGCCTTGGATCTATTCAAAGTTTCTCTCATGGCCTCTATCATAAGTGCAGGGAGGTTCAGGGGGGTCTGAGTGATGACATGAAACATGACACATACATCTCTGCTGGAAAGTAAGTCATGTCTACCACTCCTAGGAAAGAAGAGCTTTGTTACAATCTGATGCAGGACCCTCATCTCAATGGATAAAATCTTTGCTTCCAATTTGTTTAAATTTTCTGAATAATTTTCTCCTAAAGTAATTCTGATCCCCTCTTCTTTAATTGGGAGTTCTATATATGAATATCCTTCACTAGGCAACTGAAGTATTTCTCCCAATATCCTAGAGTCCAGGCAGATATCAATTCCCTTTACAGTTGAAGTCACTGACCCACTTCCATAAAGTAGGTTTTGGTAGAATTCTCTAACTAGGTCAACATAGGTGACTTCCTTAAGAGAGCAATAGAGTTTCCATCCTTGGTTTTTAATTTTGGTAGCAAAAGTAAATCCTTCTTCCTCAAAGAACCGAAAATCTATATTTTTCTCGGTTTCTACTTTTCTATCGGAAAGAAGATTCTTACTGGGGCTTAGGAGGGATTGAGAGGGACCTTGAGTAGGTACTGAAACTGAAGTGGGAGCAGTTGAAGATTGAGCGGCTTGCCTTTTCTTTCTGATAATTTCTTCAGGCTCACGGATTGATTTTCTTCTTTGGGGAAGTTTCATCTTTGGAGCCATATCCACTATAGTAGCAGACAAGGAGACTTGAATTGAGTGGAGGAGGGATCACAAGAGAGTGAAGAAGGATTTTGGTGGAGAAAAGAAGTGGATTTTGGAAGATCGGTAAAGTGCTAGGGCACGTTCCAACCGCGCCAAGCAATGCGAGAAAGCACAGAAAATCCTTTTCAAGGAGGCGATTTTTGGTGGAGAGGAGGAGGGAGAATTGCCTCGAAATTAATCCTTGGATTTGGAGCAAGAAGAGTTGGAGAAGACGGCTTTTGGAAGAAGAACGATGGGAAGATGAGTCGTCTCACGAACAGGGTTTCAGTATAAAAATAATGAACCCGTTGAAAGTTAGTGGGATTTACAAGTTTGCCATTGAGTCGACTCATAGGGGTCGACTCATGAAGTTCAGAAAATCAGGAAAAATATGAATAAATTCCAAAAAAATTTGAAATTTTGAGTGAAGGAATTTTTCTCAATAATAAGTTTTTAGAATGATAAATTTGAGCTTTTGGGACCAAGATAGATGTTGAAAATTGAGCTCTAAGAGTTTTTGACATCTATTCTTTGGAAATTGAGAAATTTTAGACATATGGATCTAGAATTCCTAGATTTCTCCTAATTTCACAGAATCTATCCTCACTAAGGGCCTTTGTAAAGATATCAGCTAATTGATTTTCAGTGCAAACATATTCAAGAATTATATTTTTATTTTGAACATGTTCTCTTATGAAATGATGTCTTATTTCAATATGTTTGGATCTTGAGTGTTGAATTGGATTTTTAGATAGATTTATGGCACTTGTGTTATCACATCTTATTGGTGTTTCATTAAGTTTGATTCCAAAGTCTTCGAGTTGTTGCTTAATCCATAAGATTTGAGCACAACAACTTCCGGCTGCAATGTATTCGGCCTCAGCCGTAGACAGTGCCACCAAATTTTGTTTCTTGCTAAACCATGAGATTAGGTTAACTCCAAGAAATTGGCAAGTTTCGCTTGTGCTTTTTCTATCTAATTTGCATCCAGCAAAATCAGCATCTGAATATCCTAATAAATTAATTTGTGAGTCCTTAGAGTACCATAACCCTAGAGTTTGAGTACCATTTAAGTATCTAAGGATTCTTTTAACAGCATTCAAATGAGATTCTTTAGGATAGGATTGATATCTAGCACATAAGCAAACACTAAACATGATATCAGGCCTACTTGCAGTTAAATATAATAATGAGCCAATCATACCTCTATAGTATTTTAAGTCTACACATTTACCTTCATCATCCTTGTCAAGCTTACATGAGGGACTCATTGGTGTGCCAATTGGTTTGCAGTTCTCCATTCCAAATCTTTTGAGTAGTTCCTTGGTGTACTTGCTTTGGGTGATGGAGATTCCTTCTTTTGATTGTTTGATTTGGAGTCCGAGGAAGAAAGTGAGTTCTCCCATCATGCTCATCTCGAACTCCCCCTGCATAAGCTTAGCAAAGTCTTGACAAAGGGATTCATTAGTAGACCCAAAAATTATGTCATCAACATAAATTTGTATAATTAGCATATCATTTTGATTTCTTTTAATAAATAGGGTTGTATCTACATTACCTCTTGAAAAATCATTATTCATTAGAAATTTGCTTAGCCTTTCATACCATGCTCTAGGTGCTTGTTTTAATCCATATAAAGCTTTATTTAATCTAAAGACATGATTAGGAAAAGCATGATTTTCAAATCCAGGGGGTTGTTCTACATATACTTCTTTAGCGATATATCCATTTAAAAATGCACTTTTAACATCCATTTGAAATAATTTGAATTTCATAAAGCAAGCATATGCAAGTAGAAGTCTAATAGCTTCTAATCTAGCAACAGGTGCAAAGGTTTCATCAAAATCAATTCCTTCTTCTTGATTATATCCCTTAGCAACCAGTCTTGCTTTATTTCTAATTACATTTCTATGCTCATCTAATTTGTTTCTAAAGATCCATTTTGTGCCAATTATTGAATAATTTTTAGGTCTTGATACTAAGGTCCAAACATTATTTCTTTCAAATTGATTAAGTTCCTCTTGCATTGCATTAATCCAATTATGATCATTTTCACCATCTTCAAAAGTTTTAGGTTCAAGATGAGATACAAAAGCACAATGATTAACTGCATCTCTTAGTGAAGAACGGGTTTTTACCCCATGCATAGGGTCACCAATAATTAACTCCTTAGGGTGGTTGTGAACATACCTCCATTCCTTGGGTAGGTCATTTGTACCTTGAGGTTGTTTTTGAATTTCTTCACCTCTTTCATTTTGTTCGTCATCTTGATCTTTGTCTTCTGGAGTTGCTGAATCTTTCAGAGTGATCTCCTTCATACCTTCTATTAGTGGATCTGCATCATCAACACCCTCATTCTTCCTTGAAGGAAGATCGTTAGATTCATCAAAAACAACATGTATGGACTCCTCAACTATTAAAGTTCTTTTGTTGAAAACTCTAAATGCTTTACTAGTGGAGGAGTAACCTAGAAAGATTGCTTCATCTGATTTTGCATCAAATTTACCAAGTTTTTCTTTGCCATTATTTAATACAAAACATCGGCAACCAAAAATATGAAAATATGCAATATTAGGTTTTCTTCCTTTCCAAAGTTCATAGGGGATTTTCTTTAAAAATTATCTGATTAAAGCATGATTTAAAATGTAACATGCTGTGTTAATTGCTTCCGCCCAAAAATATCTTGGAAGGTTGCTTTCACAAAGCATGGTACGGGCCATTTCTTCTAAGGTTCTGTTTTTCCTTTCAACTACCCCATTTTGTTGGGGTGTCCTAGGAGCAGAGAAGTTATGGCCAATTCCATTTTCATCACAAAAATTTTCAAAATTTTGATTTTCAAATTCAGTTCTATGTCACTTCTAATATTTTGAATTGAAAACCCTTTTTCATTAGAGACTTTTCGATGAAATTTAGTGAAAATATGAAAATTTATTTTTGTGAGCCAAAAAGAAAACTCAAGTAAAACGAGAGTAATCATCTATAATTACAAAGCCATATCATTTTCCTCCTAGACTGGTGGTTCTTATTGGTCCAAATAAGTCCATATGTAAGAGCTCTAATGGTCTAGAAGTTGAAACAGTATTTTTGGATTTAAATGATACTCTAGTTTGTTTACCTAATTGGCATGCATCACAAATTCTATCCTTTTCAAAATTCAGTTTTGGCAAACCGAGAACTAAATCTTTTTTAATTAATTTTGAAAGAGAATGCATGCTGATAAGTGCAAGTCTACGATGCCACAGCCAACTAGTCTCATTGATTTTAGCATTCAAGGATACTAGGCATTGCATGTCTAATTTGGCTAAGTCATTCAAATCTATCATATAAACATTGCCATGCCTATGTCCTATAAATTTAATGCCATCGTTAATAGGACTAGTCACAATGCAAACAGATGATTCAAAAACTACTTTATACCCTTTATCACAGAATTGACTAATGCTAAGTAAGTTATGCTTTAAACCTTTAACTAGTAAAACATTCTCAATGTATTTGGAGGGAGTGATACCAATGTTACCTATCCCGATGATCTTTCCTTTGCCATTATCTCCAAAGGTGACCATCCCTCCATCCTTAGCATCAAGCGTGATGAATTGTGATTCATCACCAGTCATGTGTCTCGAGCATCCACTGTCAAGATACCATTTCCTTTTCCTTCTTGGGATGCTAGACACACCTGCAAGCAAAGGTCAAGTTTCTGTCTTAGGTACCCAAGCTTTCTTGGGTCCTTTCAGGTTAGTCAGAATGGTTCCTTTTGGAACCCATATTTTCTTTGTGTTTGCATATTTGTTAATAAGACATGTGTATGATTTATGTCCTATCCTACCACAGTTGAAACAAGTAATATTTGTAGACTTGTTACTTGAATAATTTACATAAATATCCTTCAGAAATTTTTGTTTCTTCAGAGGTTTATAGCCAAGTCCAGCCTTATCATATATAGCTTTCTGATTATCAAGAATCATATTTAGTTTGTTTGAACTTAAGGTGAACTTATCTACTATAGATTTCAGCTTGTTAATTTCATCCTTTAAGTTTTGATTTTCTTGAATCAAGGTGAATTTTTCAATTGACAGGTTTTCAGTTTGTTTCACTAAGGACTGATTTTCCAATTTCAGTTCTTTTTTTTCTTTCCTAGTTTCTTTAATTCATCAATTGAATCATAGAATGCTTCATGCAATTCTTCAAATGTGAATTCACTAGTGGATTCAGAAGTTACCTCATTTTCATGTGCCATCAGGCACAGGTTGGCTTGTTCTGTTGAGGTTTCCTCGTCGGAGCTTGAGTCATCACTCGCACTCCAAGTCGCCATCATTGCCTTCTTTTTGAACTTTGTGGGACCTTTCTTCAGTTGTGGACATTCGGATCTGAAATATCCCGGCTTCTTGCACTCGTAGCATATAAGGGGTTGATCTTTCTCTTTCTCTTTGCTTTGTTCCCCTTTTGTGAATGACTTCTTTCTCATCCCCTGTTTCCTTTTTCTTAGGAACTTCTTGAATCTCCGGGTGATGAGTGCCATCTCTTCATCCTGTTCTTCATCTTCAGTGTCATCCGTTTCATAATCAGGCGAAGTTGTGGATTTGAGGGCAATGGTTCTTTTATTTTTGACTTCATCCTCTTGATGTTGCTTCATGCTAAGTTCATGAGTCATCAAGGATCCAAGAAGTTCTTCTAGAGGTAGAGTGTTCAAGTCCTTTGCTTCTTGGATGGCAGTCACCTTGGCTTCCCAAGTTCTTGGCAGTGACCTGAGAATCTTCCTTACAAGTTCACTGTTAGTATAAGATTTGCCAAGACTCTTCAAACCATTAATTATATCAGTAAAAGAGTAAACATAGCAGTTATGGACTCATCATGCTCCATCTTAAACAATTCATATTTATGTACAAGCATGTTTATTTTAGACTCTTTTACTTGATTTGTTCCCTCATGGGTTACTTCTAACCTATCCCATATTTCTTTAGCAGATGCACAAGTAGAAATGCGATTGAATTCACTTGCATCTAGTGCACAATAAAGAACATTCATGGCTTTGGCATTTAATTATGCCAATTTCTTGTCAACCTCATCCCATTCTTTCTCGAGTTTGGTTGACTCCTCACCATCTATAATCTTGGTGGGTGTGTGAGGACCGTTCACTATGATACTCCACATATCATAGTCGAGTGCTTGTATGAAAATCTTCATCCGAGCTTTCAATAGGTGTAATTAGACCCATTGAAAAGTGGAGGTCGGTTTGTTGATTGCCCCTCGGCTAGAGAAGTACCAACATGGGTTGCCATAGATCTTTGGCTCTTGATTGTTAGATCAAAGAAGGGCTAGAGCACCGGGCTCTGATACCACTTGTTGCCCAGCTATGCAACCCAAGAGGGGGGGTGAATTGGGTTTCTAAAAATTTTAGAATTGATTAATTACTTATGATGAACAAGACAAAGATTTTAATTCAATATTAAATACCTAAAACAGGAATGCAAGGATATAATAAAGAAATAAAGTGAAGCGATAAAGCACACCACAAACACAAGATTTATAGTGGTTCGGTGCCAACCCTGCACCTACATCCACTCCCCAAGCTCCTACTTGGAATTTCAATCCACTATACTTGTATTCAACCTGAATACAAAATGTCGAAACTCCGACACTAGCTATCCCAAGCTAGATCACTTATTTCCCGGGTACAAGTAAACCCAAACACTCCGATTTCAGGTTCGGATCAACCTTTCCTTGTTTTGGAAATCCTCCAAAAATAAGAACAAAAACTCACAAAGAGTTAGAAAATTTTGAGCACAGATTAATACAATAACAGCTCCTTTAAATGAGCGAATATAACAATAAAAACTTTACTCAAATGAAGAACCCCTTTTCGGATTTTCTCAAAGTGGATGAACGCTTGAACGAATGCTTGAGAAGAGGTTGATTGTTGATTGAAGATCTCTTGAAACTTTGGAAGATCTCTAGATCAAGGTTGAACAATAGGCTTGAAAGATCCTCTCTTTGAAAGCTCTTGAATCTCTTTCACAATCTCTCGTGTGGATTTTGGATCCTCTTTTCTTTTTCTCTCAAATTATCTCGTGGATCCTCTCAATGAATTTTATCTCTCTTTTGATCTGCCGATTGATCTTCTATTTTCTCTCCAATTTGATCTGCTATTTAATCTGTAATTTCTTTCACCATTTCAAGCATTTTATAGCATTAAAAGCAAGAGAAAATAATTTAGGCAGATAAAGAGCCGTTAGAGCAATTTTAGGAAGCATAAAAGGTAATTAAAATGGGCAAAAAAATAGCCGTTGCTGACATTTTCCGTCGCAGGGGTCGACTCATGAGTCGACTCATGCTACAGGAGTCGACTCATGAGTCGACTTCTGTTGCACAGATCAGACAGTCTTGATTTCTGGATTTTTGGCTCAAATCAGCAGAGGTCGACTCATGAGTCGACTCATGCCTTGTGGGTCGACTCATGAGTCGACTCACAGGTCGTGCCAAGCCAAAAATCCAGCGTGCCATGGGAATTTTTTTTGCGTGCCAATCAGCTCATAGTGCCATGAGTTGACTCATGAGTCGACTCATGCACTTCAAACCTTCATAACTTCAAAAATATAAGTCCAAAAATAATGAAATTTTTATCAATAGTTTACAAATCATTTGTTCTATCAAATGATACTATCAAATCAGGATTTTAGTGAAATTACAATTTTGCCCTTGAAGAGCATAAGACTTTTTCAATTTAAAATTATTTGTATCCCTTCAATCTGCTTTGTAATCATCAAAATCAATCTAGGAGCAACATTCCTTAGAATGTTGCTTCATCCCAGACCTTCACGCACAACCCAAAGCTTTTCACTTTTTCTCTCTTACATGGAATGTGGTTGTGGACCAAGTCAAGTAGGAATTAGTTTGGATTTCAATTCTATGAGATAGAATTTTAGGAAACCAAAACTCTTTCCTTATGGCACTGATTTTATCCAAATTTTTTTTGATATTTTCATAAATTTTATGGCACATATTTTGCACCCTTTGCTGGTGGTCCATGGTAGAAAAAGAAGGAGGGGGTGCCCAAGAGTTGGGCACCACTTGTCTTGCCCTGTTTGGATTTTCTTTGACTAGGTATTTAACCTAGACAAGGACTCTTCATATCTTATTATTTAAGATGAATTTTTTTTTTAAAATTTTTGTAGATTATAGAGCATTGAGAGTCCTTTGGAGTGTGTGAAATTATAGAGAAAGGGATTGGGCATGGAGATATAATAGACACAAAACTAGGTGTCTAGGTGAGAGCAAAGAGAAGAAGAAGAGGGTCTTCTTCTAGGGTTGTTGAGTTCACCTCTTTTCTTCCTTCATCTTGAGTTTCTGAGAGTGTCTTACATCAAAAATTCTTTCTCCTACTTCTCATCTTTGAAAGAGTCCAAATCAAGAAGAATGAGGCATCTGATCGACTATCGAAGAAGGATCAGCACAGTACTAGCATACTGTGCTGATTTCCTGGACCAGGACTTCTGATAGTGATTCGTGGGCTCGTGTGGATGAATCCTAGAGGTCAGATGCTGTGCGGCTCACAACATCATCTCAAGCCTAGATCAATAAAGTTAGAACATCTAACTTGTAAGATAATAGATCTGATCTATTATATTTTATATACATTAGATGTAGTATAGAAACATGTTGATATGATCAACATGTAATTCTTACTCTTTATTTTAATTTTTAATTTAATATCATGTAATAATCATGTAATAGGATCTTAGATTTAGGGATTCTTTAATTTTATAAGATAAATTTTGATTTATTTTAGTCTTTCGCTGCCTGATCTTAAAAAAATTTCAAGATCTAACCCTGAAACTCTAGATCTGTTCCAACACTATAAAAGCTCGTCTGGTTGTCAAGGGATATCATCGACATTATGGTATTGACTATGACAAGATATTCTCTCCTGTGGTAATGCTTAAGTCTATTTGGATCATGCTTGCGATAGCGGTATACCTGGACTATAAGTCTGGCAAATGGATGTGAAATAGTTTTTCTAAATGGAGAGCTGAATGAAAAGGTGTATATGATGCAGCCCGAAGGGTTCACATCTACAGATGGTCCACGGTGTGCAGCTTCAAAAATCCATTTATGGATTGAAGCAAGCATCTCGGAGTTGGAACATACATTTTAATAAAGTTATCAGAACGTATAGCTTCATTAAAATGGAGAGAAATCTGTATATAAAGTGGGCTAATGGTTCAGTAATTATATTCTTATTTTGTATGTTGACGATATTCTCTTAATCGAGAATGATATTTCTGCATTATAGAAAAATAAAGTATGGCTGTCGTCAATTCTCCATGAAGGATCTGGGAGAAATAGCCTACATCCTTGGGATGAAGATCTTTAGGGATAGATCTAAGAGGCTGCTCGGACTCTCCCAATCAACGTACATAGATACCATGCTGAAATAGTTCAGCATGGAGAATTTCAAGAAAGGCTATCTTTCGATAGACCATAAAATTTTTTCTCAAAGAAGGATTGTCTGACAACCCCTTAAGAGAGAGAGCGTATGAGTAGAATTCTATATACCTCGACAGTGGGTTCTATAATGTATGCTATGATATGTGCAAGATCGGATGTGCATACTCACAAGGAGTAGTGAGCAGATACCAATCAGATCCGGGTGAGAACCATTGGAAGGTTGCAAAATTCATCCTTAAGTATTTGAGAAGTACTGAAGATCAGTAGCTCGTTTATGGAGAGTCTGACTTGAAACTTGTGGATACACTAATTTTAATTTTTAATCCAATCGTGATGATAGTAAAAGTGTGTCGAGATACATCTTTACCCTAAATATAGAGCTGTCTGCTGAAAAAATTTCAAGCAGCACACCATAGTCGATTCTATTTGCAAGCAGAGTACATTGCGATATCCGATGCTGCAAAAGAAGTTTTGTGGCTGAGAAGTTCATCACCGAGCTTGGAGTGGCACCCTTCATCAATGGTCCAGTTCTGCTTTATTGCGATAGCACTGAAGCCATAGCTCAAGCAAAAGAGCCGAAGGTATATCAGTGGATAAAATATATTCTGCGTCACTACCACCTTGCCCGAGAGATCGTGGATTATGGTGACGTCGACCTTCAAGAGATCGATGGAAAGGATAACCTGACCAACCCATTAACTAAAGCTCTTGCGGTAAAGGAGTTTGAAGATCATAAAATGAAGATGGATATACGATACTGTACCGATTGGCTTTAGTACAAGTGGGAGTTGTTGGAAAATATGTTCCAAAGTCAATCTCAGCCTGTTGACGGTTGTGCTATTTAATATAATTATATATAATTAATTAATAAAATATTTATTTGATAATTTTCATCCATAAGCTTGTACATCTTCTATATCGAACTTCTGTATTATGATAAAAGTCCTTAGGACTATTTTGAATCGATAAAGAAAGATTTATCATTTAGTCCTTAAATGAGTTCACGATCAA
Source organism: Elaeis guineensis (assembly GCF_000442705.2). NCBI lineage: Eukaryota > Viridiplantae > Streptophyta > Magnoliopsida > Arecales > Arecaceae > Elaeis > Elaeis guineensis. The sequence goes on from NC_025997.2 coordinate 52,261,666, forward strand.
ATAATATGCTATTACTAAGATGATAGATATATCAAGTGTAGATCGTTGTGTGCCATATAGGTTGGTTGTTCTCTTAATCAAGGAGCGTGGAGATGCTGGGATGGTGTGCAGGTAAAATGGAAGGGTATATTTCACTGAATGTGATCAACTCTGGAGCACTCTGCTATTAAGAGTCACTCCGAAGGGATATGGGTATAAGTGTTTTTCTGACCTGAGATCACTACGGTGACTTGCAAGCAACTCACTGTGCTTTGGTGTCAGACTACTTAAATTTCTAATTCAAGATTGGAAGGTTTTTGGGCATAATCAAGTACTTGTGAAGTCGGTGCGTGAGTCAAGATAGAATTGACCACTCCAAGAGATTAGAAAGAATGCTTTGTATTTTAATTTAGTAAGACCTTGGCTAGGGCAATCTTGTGAGGAGTCACAGGATTTATTAGGTTGAGACACATAATGGATGTACCATTAAGAGTTGACAGTTTAAAACTCTAAGTCATCCTAGCATCAAAGGTCAAGAGATGAATTATACGGTAACTATATCTAAATAGATTCTTGAGTATTGTTTGCATACATTCAGCCTATCTGGATGTCGGATACCATTACTAGATGGTTACTCTGATTGGTACAAGATCAATTCCTATGCTACCGGCTTAGGTTCAACCTATGGGGTCACACACATTAGAAGTTTCTCTTCGATCACATGATAATCTGAGGAGTCTTAGTGGATGAAGACTCTGGTGGAGACTCTAGTGAAGAGTCCCACTAGACGGAGACTCTGGTGAAGAGTCCCACTGGATGGAGACTCTAGAGAAGAGTCCCACTAGACTTGGACTCTATCATTAATACAAGATTAATTAGTGATTAGATCATTAATTAGCTCAATTCAATTGAGGATTAAAGTCTGGATCAAGTTTGATTGAATTGGATTCAATCAGGTTAAGTCTGATTAGGTTATGAGATGACCTAATCGATAAAGAAGAAATGATCCTAATTGATCGGATCTATAGCTCAATTAATTTATTAATTTGATCAAGTTTAATTAAAATGATAGGAGCTTAGTTAGATTAGGTTCTATATTTTATTTGGATCTAATTGGATTGGATTTGAAAGAAATTCAATTGGTTAAATCCTAAAGCCCCAAATAATAAGACTCTATCGTTTGTGCACCTAAATTTTCTCATGCCTTTTCTCACCGTATAAAATTAGTTTGTATATAAGAAAACAAAAAAATAACCCTTCTTTTGTCATCCATTAAGGATAAAAATTGATTGGTTTTGATTAGAATTTAAATTAGTTTGAATTTCAACTTAAAACCTTATCCATATCCTTCCACATGTTGGCTGCTTTTGAAGGGGTCTATTGTGTATGAGAAAAAGAAATCTTTTCAATTGATTTTTATGTCTAATTTTCTTTAATAAGTCCTCTTTAAGTTAGATAAGGGTAAAAAAAAGTTGGAGTCTAATTTAAATTTAAAATGATTTGAATTGCAACAAACTCCAGCCCTTATCCTGTTTTATTTAGTTTGTGCGACAATCATAAAAAGGCCATAATTTTATGCACCAAGAAGAGAGAGCCTTTCACTGTGAGATACTAGAGGAAAAGAGAGTCAAAAATACTTCTTTGGGATGTGAGGATTGGGTGGTTTTTCTTCCTCCTTGGCATAAAACAAAAGAGGAGATCATTCTCCTCTCGGGTGAGCGACCTAGCACTATTCTAGGTTTTTGGGTGAGGAAAAAATCAAATAGAAGAGAGTTTTCATCTGATTTTTCTTCACTATCCAGTATTCTCCTCTTATCCATCTTCAACATCAAAAAAGTTCAAGATGATCGAAGAAAGAGATCATGTCAGATCTGTCATCAGAAGCCGACTGCGTGAGCTAGCACTCCTGTGGAGGGTTGATCGGTTCGAGAGGCTTCGTGTGGAACATCTGTAGAGGTCGGATGCTTGTGCGGCTATGAACGATCAGAGAAGACTTTTAGATCTACATTCTCAATTATGAAGTTTCACTACTCATGCTCAGGTATTTGGTTCGGACCTTAGAAGTGATAGATTAGATCTATTACTAAATGTTGTCTTTTGGTTTAAATGCTTGTCATTTTAGATTTAGATTTTTATACATATAAATTCATGTTATAGTTTTATTTGTAGGAGTTTTAAGATCAATCTTATACATGTATTTATAGATTAAATAGTTTAATCTAATATTTTTTTTCTGAAAATTTTTGAAATGCATGTATGAAACCCCTATGCATCCCAACAGATTCATCATAAGGAATATGTCTTTCTAAATAAACTCATATATTATGATGAAGTCTTTAAAACTACTATTAAAATGATAAAAGAGAATTTATCATATGGTTCTTAAATCCTGCTCATAATCAAATGATACAATTGTTACAAGGATGATAATTGTATCAAGTGTAGGTCATTGTATGCTATATTGATTGGTTGTCCTCTTAACCAAGGTGTGTGGTAAAATGGGTTGGTATATGAGTGATTTGTAGGAGTAAATTTCACTAAGTGAGACCACTTTCAGAGTACTCTACTGTCAAGGGTTGCTCTGATGGATATGGGTATATGTGTTTCTCTGACCTGAGATTGTCTTGGTGACTTGCAAGAAACTCACAGTGCTTTGGTGCGGACTACTTGAATTTTTAATTCAGTGACAGAAGATTTCTAGATACAGTTAAGTACTTGTGAAGTGTGAGTATGAGTCAAGATGAGATTGACTACTCTAAGTAAAATTAGAGATGATACATCACTGTATTTCAATTCAACAAATTTTTGGCCAAAGTAGTCCTAGTGAGGAGTACAAAATTTTTATAGTTGAGACACAATGTGAACCACTCTTTCTGGATTGACAGTTTAACCCTTGATCATCTTTGAGCATCAAGTGTCAAAAGGATGAATTATATGGTAACTATATCCATATGGTTTTAGAGTGTTGCTAGGCATACATTCAGCCTATCCGAACATCAGAAATCATTGCTAGATGATAATATTCGATTAGTACAGAATTATTCTTATGCTACCGACTTAGGTTCGAACCTATAGATTCACACACATAGAAGTACCTATCTGATCAAATGGCTGATCGACGATTATGAATCATTGAAGGTTTAGTTATCAATTTGATTGATGATTAAGGCTTGCAAAGGTGACAATAAATTATTTACTAATGGTTGATAAATTAAAAAAATAAATAATTAATAATATAATTATTAATTGGCTCAATTTGATTGAGCAATGGAGATTGGATTAGATCTAATTGAATTGGATTCAATTAGATGGCTTTGGATTGATGGATGCATCCCTATTAGATAACAAGACTTGTTTCAATTAATCTCAGGGATACAAATCAAATTTTAAATTGAATATGATTCAATTAGTTTTATATAGGTTAGGATTGGATCTGACCCTATTGGATAATAGGCTTGATTGGATCAAGCCCTATTATCAAATAGCTTCCCCGATATCCATTAAGAAACAATCTTTGGATCAATAAGATTTTCATCTAATCAATTTTCAATTGGATTAAGGCCTAATTAGTTTCATAATGGGTTGAGACTCAATTAGTTAGTTTATTATAACTATTTTTAAATTGGTTAGGATTGGGTTCAAGAATTAGTTAGATTTTAACTAAGATTCATTAGCCCTATTTGGAATAGGACTTAACCAACTTAAAACCCCCCATATGCTATTTATTCCACATGCCCACTTCCTCTTAATGTGAGAAATCTCACATCCATTAGATGTGCACCCGTCTTCTCTCTCCTTTCGTGCAAAAGAGGCATCCTCCCTTCTCCTTTGTCGCAAAAAGAAAAGAGGGTTGGGGCATCCAAGAGTTGGACGCCCCACGCTTCACATGCCCACTCCTCCTCTCCTTTCATCTTTGTGTGATTTTGTAAGGTTTTCCTTGTTAGGTTTTGGATATCAAAGAGAGGCTTCTTTGTTAGTTTTGCAGCAAAAAATTGGAGAGGAAAAGTTCTTCCCAAAGAAGGGTCTTGTTTCTTGTGCGCAGCCTTGGAGAAGGAATTATTTTTTATAATTTTTTTTATTTTTTTTCTAAAATATCAAAAAAATCTAGTTGAGTGTTTGGGACTTCTTAGAGTTCTAAATCAAGGAGAAAAAGGGAGAAGAAGAGAGAAGAATAGTTTTCTTCTTAGGTCTCTCTTTTAAATTTTTCTAAGACTTAAAAATTCATATAATTTTTAGCATAAAAATTAGATTAGATTTAAGTTTTTCATAAAAATTAGAAAAGAAAAGTTCTTCTTAAGGGCATGAAAGGAAGAGAGAAATGTTCTCTTATGCGTAGGAGGAATTGAGAAGAAAGGGTTCTTCTCTTGATCTCTATTGTGGAGATCTAATGCATGGATCCAGGAAGAAAAGGAGAGGATCTCTTTATTCTTTATTTTTATGATTTTGGATTGGAACTAGAGAGGAGAGATGTGGAAATCATTGAAATATTTTTTTTTTTAAAATCTGAGAAAAGGCAAGAGAAAATTGAGTGGCAAAAGTTGCAAGAAGGTGGTGAGATTTTTAGCAAGTATTGTTTGTGTGCCTAGGATTTGATTTTTTCATATGTTGGAGCTAAAATAAAATCTTAGGTTGTGAGATATCTGAAGAGTGTCTTCTTGATGTCATTCTGGAGGCAAGATCGGAAGCAATTGGGCTTTGGTGCGATCGTACCATGAGTTTGAAGCTGACAGTGTTCTTAAGAGACAAGCTGCGGCAGCGTATCGATTAGGAAAGACTTTGGCCAACTTTCATAAGGATCACCATTGGAGGACTTCTACTTTGGAGTCTCATGGAGAATAACTACATGCCACTTCTTTTTTTTTGGTGAAAGTAAATATTTTTTTTCTTTTGCATGCTTGTTTTTTTTTTTATCGATATCGACAAGGTGATTCTAGAGTTTAGATTCTGGCTCGATAGTTTTATTTGATAAAATTATTAATTTATTTATTTTTAAAATTATCTTTCACTGTGTGGCCAAAATCCAATAGTGGTATCAGAGCATCCTTGTCTGATTCGATCAAACAAGTGCAAAGTTGTAGCATAGAATCATTCTGTTCATATATCTGCAATAATGTTGCATTGATTTTTTAGCATTAATTTATAAATTCAAAAATATTTTTGACTTTTTATGTATCATGATTTTAAATTTTATTATTATAATTATGAATTTATAATAATTTAGAATTTTTATTATAATGGTAGCTTGATGCTTAAATTAATGCATAGTTAAGGGTGTTATGCATGCCTAATATGATTAGGGTTTGCTATATTACTTGAATATACTTGTCATATGTTATGACTTTAATTGCACCCTTATTTAATTTTTAACATGATTAATATGATTGCTTATTATGAATTGGAGATGCATGTCAAATTGCATAATATATAAAGTATATTTTATGTAGTTGTAGTTAGGAGTGTCGAGGTTAGTTCAAAGATCCTCTTAAAATTATATTAGATGTATATCAGGATTCACTTTTAAATCAAAAGTCGAGTTCATTTGATCAATTGGTGTTTAAAAAAGTATGATAGGTGATTTTCTAATTAGGTCCATATGCTAGCTTGGCCAACTCTGTTGGTGTCTAAGAAAAAGCTACGAAGAGCCTCCCACCCACTGACCTAGCCAATTTTGATTTTGTTAAATTTCAAACTCAGTTGATTAGTGATGTAGATACTACAAAGGCCTTCCTTCAAACTTGATTGATAGAGTATGTCAAGATCTTATTGAGCTTGTTGTGCTATCCACAAGGC